>NC_064923.1:736012711-736312711 GCF_023897955.1 Schistocerca gregaria
AATCTTGCAGTACCCACTCAACAAAAACACAGCGCATGAGACTTTGGAATTCCATCTCCTGTGTAGATACCGACCGAGGTGACACAGTTGTTAGCATACTGGATTCGTATTCTGGAGGACCACGGTCCATGTCCTCGCCTGACTATCTTGATTTAGGTTTTCCGTGATTTCCCCAAATCAGTCCATGCAACTATCGGGATGGTTCCTGTGACAGGGCGCGGCCGATTTCCTTCCCCATCCTTCAAACAATCCGAGCTTGCGAGCTTGTGTTCCGTCTCTATTGACCTCATTGTCGACGGGACAAACTCTAACCTCCCTTCTTTCCGCTGTAGGTGCACTACAAACTTCTAGACCTAGACCTTTTTGCATAACCCAAAGTTTCTCTTTCATCATCCATATAGTTAATTACGTTCAGTTTAATACCACTTGACATTTAATCGTCACCAATGAGACTGGAAGTGACAGTAATGTTCATCAGCGAATGAGTGTACTGGGTGCCTATTAAAATTAGATCTGTTTCACCGGATTGCACCGTCTTCCGTAGGAAGAGCTGCGCAATTAGCCTTGAAATTATATAGTTAGCACTGGGCGTTGCAGACTCCGAAGGTATGCGCTACAATAAATGTGTTTCGCAAAGAGCATTTCTTTCAAAATTCCAAGTGTCTTTGTTCGAGTGGATGTCAAAACAACAAATTACTTACTGCAACTTACGTTATGTACAAATAATCGCGAGGATGAAATTAGAGAAGTTTTGGGGTATACAGTGGAATATTGGTCAGCTTTCTTCCGGCGTACCGCACGCGAGTGCGAGAATGTTGCTGTTACAGGACACAGAGTGCACACTTACAGATTATTGATCAAGGCATAGATGTCATCTGCTTTTCAGTGGTTCAATGCAGAAAGATTAATTGTCGTACTACTTGCAACCTACGACCGAAGTGTATTCAGATGTCCCTCAAACAGTTTTGATCTGCTACGAAAGGTTGCCTCATAATTTCGTTTTATTTCTATAAATTATCCATCGCCTTCTCCATTTCACCCCTACCCCTCAGAACAAACTGCACTGTAACCTGCATCTTGTCCAAAACCACTGTGCATTCAAGAGGTGAATACAGCTTTGTCTCGTGTCATTGGTTTAGCTTCTCTCTGACCGTATCTCAGCTATTCTCTTTCTGTCCAGTAGCGAGCCAGTGCCCCTGTCAGACTCTCAACACTATCCATGTTTGTCTCATTCCTACCAGTTCCTGTTTTCTTTCTTCCATCTCATTTGGTAGCCTTGCCCCATAGCTGCTCGCGTTCCTCTGACCAGCCAACTGCTTCTACACATTTGATCCATTGATGCTGCTGCCATACATTTACGTTGGATCTTATTACTCATATTCGACAAGGACGTAATGAGAAATTTGCTTAAAACAATGTAAATAAGACGGGCATATCTTGAACTACGTATATTCAAGGATATGTATATTATTATTGATATTATTACTATTATATGTACTGCTATGTACCGTGCATAGTAAACGTTGCTAATGCCAGATTACATAAAAGAGGACCTGCATCACCTATTTTTTTTCAAACTGAAATAATGCCTAAGTAAGTAATAAACTCGATTTAGAGTTTTATTGACGCGAATGCGTGTAACGAGTGTGGGCATTAATAGTGAATTACAAGTAAACTAGTCTGCTTCGGTAACATAATGAATGTGTGAGTGGTTGACTGTAACAGGTATCCAGTTACTTATCGAAGTTATGAAGGAGTGGATCAGGAAATGGTTCT
This sequence comes from Schistocerca gregaria, assembly GCF_023897955.1. Lineage (NCBI taxonomy): Eukaryota > Metazoa > Arthropoda > Insecta > Orthoptera > Acrididae > Schistocerca > Schistocerca gregaria. The sequence goes on from NC_064923.1 coordinate 736,014,488, forward strand.
CGCTGTCCGAGGCAGTAGAAAGTCCGGGCGCCAGGCGGCCACCCACGCGCTTTCGTGTCTTTAGTGTTCCTGCCTTATCGAATTTTGTTATTGTTTGTCACTGTTACGTAACATATATATGTGTGTGTAGCTCTCTCGCACCGACCGACATCTGTGGTCAGCTTCGATTTTTGGAACGGTCTGGGGGTCGACCTTGTGGGGAGAGACGGTGCCTTCGACTTTCACTTGGTGCCCCGTCGCTGATTTGTTACTAATTACCCCAGTGCGCCGGCTTTCCCTCATTATGTGTCATTCTCTCTCTCTCTCTCTCTCTCTCTCTCTCTCTCCCGTGTAGCCATCTATAGCGAACGGGCGCTTCCCGCCGGTGAATGGCGTCCTGCTCGAACAAAGGTGCTCCTCCAGCGACACGTACAACGTTTGCATGTTCTCGTCTACAAGTCTTATTCATTTATATGCGGATGATGCAAATCACGGTCATGATATATGAAGCTATTACTATTTGAACCCACCACCACCATTAGCGGAGCGACTGGCGCACTGGCCGGACGCTTCAGTTCTGCTGCCTTGGGGTCTCCCCTCCGCTCTAAGCACTCTTCTTGTCAAGTTGGAGTGTAGGACGCAAACCTGTCGTGTTCATCCTCCAAAATTGTCGTGTTTGCACCTAACGGATGCGCATATCGTGACTGTAGCGTTACCGTTCGCCGATTTACTGGCGAGCGCGGAGGCTGCAGCCAGGAGCTGTACAACTGGGGAGCTGTTCTTGGCGCTTCTTTTGCCGAGCGCATTTCTTTTCTTGCCGCCGCGGGGCATCCCCCCTGCTCCTCCATAGGGTGTTAGGGAATTCGCAGGCCAGGGCCCGCTGCGCTGCACGGTTACCCGCGTCTGCTGAGGCCTAGTAACTGGCTGTGGTGCGGATACCTGCCACTTTGTTGTGGAGGCGAAAACTAAACACCATCCAGTGTCCCAAGGCGGCAACACAAAGTGACTGACTGATAATATGGCTTCAACGAATCGTTCGAGGGAATCCGCACCATTAGACCGCTGCTGCTGTGGCCAGAGAACCCGCAGTCAGAGTAGGACCACACAGACAGCTAACACAGACACACAAGGCTAGTCTCCATACGGTGCATGAGGAGGCGTGTTCTGACAGCTCTGATAGTTCCGGTAGATGGGGTACAGATAGACTCTACATTGACTCAGACAGGAGAGAGTCGGAAAATGGTGGGCAAACCGAACAGCAGGAGCAGGTTATCATTGATGTATCGACCGCGAACTCGTTTTCAGTCTTGGAGAATGAGGACGCGGGTGGAGAAGGCGAAATGGAGACGGTTAGGCGCAAGAGGAAGGAGCGAGTACCGCCTATCAGCGCCTATATTGCAGGGGAAGTTCGTTACTCCTCAAAGAGTTGCAAGCGGGGATAAAGTGGAAATTGAAACTTCCTGGCAGATTAAAACTGTGCGCCGGACCGAGAAACGAACTCGGGACCTTTGCCTTTGGCGGGCAAGTGCAAATTTCCCGAGTTGGAGTCTCGGTCCGGCACACAGTTTAAATCCGCCAGGAAGTTTCATATCAGCGCACACTCCGCTGCAGAGTGAAAATCTCATTCTGGAACAGGGAAATTGACAGCGGTCTATCGCCCTAGGACAACCAAAATAGAGGTGAGAGATGTAGAGAAGTATAGGAAGGTTAAATCGGAACTTGAAAAGAAAGAAATTGAGTCCCACACATACTCTATCGCCCCCAAACAGGCTCTGAGAGTAGTATTAAAGCATCTACCCATCGATGCTGAGGAGGAGGTAAAAAATGAGTTAACAGAGGAAGGGTTCGCAGTATACTCGGTTCTCCAATTCTCAAAACCTATCCCGACTGAAGAAGTTAATCACAGCCGCAAGAAGGAGCCGAGCTTCTTGTCAGTGTTGGAAAACAATGAGGATGTTCAAAGGGTATTCAAACTGCGATACCTGCTGAGTTTCCGAATAACAGTAGAGCGATATAATAAACCGGAAGATCCTGGACAGTGCCATAGGAGTCAGAAATTTAATCACTCGAGCAACAACTGTAACTTGCAGCCGAGATACGTAAGATGTGGAGGCCCCCACCTTACCAAGCTGCGCAAGCAGCGGAGAGTGGCAACCCCAGTCTGTGGCAGTTGTAACACAGCGTGTTGATCTCAATGGAGAGACGTCTACAGACGTTAAAGTAACCTCTGGCGTGCCGCAGGGGAGTGTTATGGGACCATTTCTTTTCACAATATACACTCCTGGAAATGGAAAAAAGAACACATTGACACCGGTGTGTCAGACCCACCATACTTGCTCCGGACACTGCGAGAGGGCTGTACAAGCAATGATCACACGCACGGCACAGTGGACACACCAGGAACCGCGGTGTTGGCCGTCGAATGGCGCTAGCTGCGCAGCATTTGTGCACCGCCGCCGTCAGTGTCAGCCAGTTTGCCGTGGCATACGGAGCTCCATCGCAGTCTTTAACACTGGTAGCATGCCGCGACAGCGTGGACGTGAACCATATGTGCAGTTGACGGACTTTGAGCGAGGGCGTATAGTGGGCATGCGGGAGGCCGGGTGGACGTACCGCCGAATTGCTCAACACGTGGAGCGTGAGGTCTCCACAGTACATCGATGTTGTCGCCAGTGGTCGGCGGAAGGTGCACGTGCCCGTCGACCTGGGACCGGACCGCAGCGACGCACGGATGCACGCCAAGACCGTAGGATCCTACGCAGTGCCGTAGGGGACCGCACCGCCACTTCCCAGCAAATTAGGGACACTGTTGCTCCTGGGGTATCGGCGAGGACCATTCGCAACCGTCTCCATGAAGCTGGGCTACGGTCCCGCACACCGTTAGGCCGTCTTCCGCTCACGCCCCAACATCGTGCAGCCCGCCTCCAGTGGTGTCGCGACAGACGTGAATGGAGGGACGAATGGAGAGGTGTCGTCTTCAGCGATGAGAGTCGCTTCTGCCTTGGTGCCAATGATGGTCGTATGCGTGTTTGGCGCCGTGCAGGTGACCGCCACAATCAGGACTGCATACGACCGAGGCACACAGGGCCAACATCCGGCATCATGGTGTGGGGAGCGATCTCCTACACTGGCCGTACACCTCTGGTGATCGTCGAGGGGACACTGAATAGTGCACGGTACATCCAAACCGTCATCGAACCCATCGTTCTACCATTCCTAGACCGGCAAGGGAACTTGCTGTTCCAACAGGACATTGCACGTCCGCATGTATCCCGTGCCATTCAACGGGCTCTAGAAGGTGTAAGTCAACTACCCTGGCCAGCAAGATCTCCGGATCTGTCCCCCATTGAGCATGTTTGGGACTGGATGAAGCGTCGTCTCACGCGGTCTGCACGTCCAGCACGAACGCTGGTCCAACGGAGGCGCCAGGTGGAAATGGCATGGCAAGCCGTTCCACAGGACTACATCCAGCATCTCTACGATCGTCGCCATGGGAGAATAGCAGCCTGCATTGCTGCGAAAGGTGGATATACACTGTACTAGTGCCGACATTGTGCATGCTCTGTTGCCTGTGTCTATGTGCCTGTGGTTCTGTCAGTGTGATCATGTGATGTATCTGCCCCCTGGAATGTATCAATAAAGTTTCCCCTTCCTGGGACAATGAATTCACGGTGTTCTTATTTCAATTTCCAGGAGTGTATATATAAATGAGCTAGCAGATAGTGTCGGAAGTTCCATGCGGCTTTTCGTGGGTGATACTGTAGTATACAGAGAAGTTGCAGCATTAGAAAATTGCAGTGAAATGCAGGAAGATCTGCAGCGGATAGGCACTTGGTGCAGGGAGTGGCAACTGACCCTTAACATAGACAAATGTAATGTATTGCGAATACATAGAAAGAAGGATCCTTTATTGCATGATTATATGGTAGCGGAACAAACATTGGTAGCAGTAACAACAGCCGTATAAAATGCTCGCCAAACTTCGAACTGCGATTTCCCGGGTATGCGACCAAACAGGGCAGCTATGCCCGCTCCTACCACCCACTCTACGCCCGCGGTACCCCTGCGACCGCGCAGGAGACGATCCTCACCCCAGCCCCATCAACACCTCCCGCACCCACACTTCAGGCTTCACCCGCACCACCAGTTCCGGACGAGTCAACCGTAACAGCAAACGAAGCTGCAGCCCCAGAGCAGGAGCAGCCACATGCGGGGCCAATCGCGGACAGCGATCTCGGACGTTTTCTGAGGGAACTTAGAGACCTTGGGAAGCTGTTTTACGGGGCTTAACCTGGGAGCAGTAGTCCAAAAAGTGAGAGAGACTATAGCGGCGGTCTGAGTCCGGAAAGATAGATACGCAAAAATGCTAGTATTCGCTGAAGCAGCTATGACAATCTTCTTTAATGAACCGTAACGGTACAAGAGTGTTCAGGCCTCTAACATGGCATGCAGACAGCATATCCTCAAAGATCCCACAGTTACAATCTTTCTTACACCATCACGCCATAGATATAGCCGGCATTTAGGAGACGCATCTAACGCCGACCGATCTATTGAAGGTGCGAAACTATTCCGTGCACAGGGTCGACAGGCAATACCGCGCAGGCGGAGCTGTCGCCGTCCTTGTGAAGCGGAGGATTTGCCACCACACAATCGATTTGCCAAATTGGCCACGGACGAGACGGCCGGTATACAACTAAAAGTCGGCAATCACACAGTTCAAATAGTTTCGGCATATAAACCCCAGCATAGTAACTACGGCGCATAGGACCTTCAGAGCTTGATCGGCATCGGGGAAAGATGCAGGGGGCTTGAACTCCAAAAGTCTGGACAGGGAGTACAACACTACCAATGCTCGCGGTTGGAGATTGAGAAGGTTTATCGAGAGCAATCCCCAAGTGGGAATAATTGCTCCAGACGAACCTACTCACATCCCCTACAACCCTGACCATACACCAGACATCCTAGATGTCTTCTTGTTCAAGGGCCTGCCTTGGAAGGCTGCGCCAACAGCCCATCACGAGCTGGACTCAGACCACAACCCGGTTATCCTGGAATGTGCCATTGTCGAAGACATAATCCAGAGGATGGCAAATACAACGTATCAGACTAACTGGGAACAATATACCGCCCTGGTAGGGCAACAGCTGGAGGACATTCTGCAAATGCGGAATGAAAGGGAGGTGGACACAGCAGTAGAGTATTTCACAAACTTTCTCCAGACATGCGCTCGGGAGGAAAGCACCAGTCTAGCCACCGAGCCTGGCGCCAGGGACCTGCCCCCTGATATCTGGGAGCTGACAGTCTCTAAGCGGCGTTTGAGGTAGGACTGGCAACGCTATCCCGATCCTGCCGATCGTCGCTTGCTTAGACGGCGTGAAGCCCAGGTAAAGGAAAGACTGATAGAGCGCAGAGGCCTGGGAAGAGAAACTCAGGAATGCAGAACAAGACATGAACCGAGTATGGAAAATCACGAAAGCGCAGAAGGCTACTCCCAGGGTAGACAGGCTACTCCGAGGTCCAAATGGGCTAGTATATGACGACGAGGATAAGGCAGAATTACTGCCGACATCGTTAGAGTCACAGTTCCGTACTCACGTCATCGAAGATGTGACAGGCAGGAAGAAATTATAAACGGACGAGTGGCTCGATTGAGGCAAGAGAGGCCAGATACGGAATTTACCCCTGTTTCCGATCGACTTGTGTGTGCCTACATCAGACGCTTAGGAGATAATAAATCCCCCGGTTCTGACAAGGTTCGTCTCCCATACCTGAAACACCTGCCTCCCAACGCAATCACCTACTTCACCACACTATACGACCAGTGCCTTTCGCTAACCTACATCTCAAAAGTGCGGAAAACTGCTCGGTCGTAACCCTACCTAAACCCAATAAGAACCTTATCCTTCCACAAAGCTGTCGACCCATCTCACTCCTGTGCTTTCTACGGAAAGTACTAGACGTCCTGATCATCAGCGCCCTATCAAAATTCCTACGAGACAATAACACAATCATCCCTGAGCAGTTCTTTCCATTCTCAGAAACGTAGTATCTTGTCGTACACCTCACAATGGAACGAAAGTGTTGCTACCGCAGACATACAACGAATACGAGCGGAGCGAAGATTATTTCGTTCTGGCTTTTGCCTTGATGTAAGGTATATGCACGTCGCGTACAGCATTCTGGTGCGCTCTAAAAAGGAGAACACTCACGTTTGTTTGCTGTAGGTAATAGAACTGCATTCGACTGCGGTCCATTCTTGTCTGGAACGCCCGCGTGGGCGGCAAAGCAAAAGAACAAAGATGCAGAAAGAAGTACCCGCTTTCCCTTAATTACCAATAACAAGAACGCACGGAGGTCGGAGATGGCGCACTCAGATTAGTGTGCGCGGCAGTGAGTACAGATAATGGAACAATTAATATGGGCTTTTTATCTTGTCGCGCTGCCACGTGTGGAAGAATGTGGTCGCAGTGAAAGCTCTCTGGGTCTTAAGTCTTGTATTCCTGACGTGATTTGTATTACATTTCATTGTCGTTGCGTCATGCCGCGGATACGTTAGACCAGTTACCGCAGAAGTTATTTATTCCCTTCTAAGGGCCACTAGCACTGAGGCAGTGAACACATGTAACAAGGCGTGGACCTGCAGTTCGAACCATAACTTTAGTGTTCCTACGATAGATAATGATGACTAATGGCTATATTTTCTCAGAGCTCCACTCTTAATGCCCTCGGCAAGAAAGAGAGAGGGGCAGCAACTGTACGCCGCACCCAAATTCTGTCCTCTGCTTCCTGGTGGCTGTGTACACAGTTCCTTTAATACGTTGAAGCCAACTTTTACACATTTATACGCACAGTTCGCCTCTACCAGTCTGTCTACGTGTCTAAAAACGCATTCTTCTACACATACTCTTCTAGGATATATGGCAATATCACGTTGCCAAACTATCTTCAAAACTAATGTTTCAGGTTCGTTCTCTGCAAATAAATTGGAGAAAGAATGTGTTCACAAGCCGTCGATTAAGCACGCAAAACAACTATAGAATCTCCAGAGTTCGTATAGGGCGCCAAAATACGGGCAATGAGAAAAGCCGATCTCAAAAAGAAATGATATATACAAAATTTGACATTATAAGAGATTACTCCGAACCCCATTTCTAAAATAAAGGCAGAAACAAGGCCGATCACAGTATACTCTCACAGAACGCTCAGGTACTTTGCACACACGTTTGGGAGACATGAAGACCATTCACAGACAACCAGCATTCATGGGAAAATTGAATGCCAAATACCACGTCATGGACGTTGATGAAAATGGTTTGGACCAAACTGACAAGAAAACCAATCGAACACTAGGACATCTGGTACAAGAGGTAAAAAATTGCGACCACTGGAGAGAAATATGTAATAAGTTACTGATTTTAAACAAAGAAAGAGCTAAAAATTTTCTGTCCGTACTGGTATCGGAAGAAATGGAAACAGCGGTAGAAATATTCATCTTGTCATTTTGTGGGTAATATTAATACTGTATTGCTAGTGCATATAGCCGTGAAGATTCAAGACGGCACAAAGTTGTAAAATATGGTAGGAAACTTCTGCAGATTTCTGTAAATACTTTGCATCAGCGACTTGCAAATCTCGTTGGGGAAATCTGTTGTTGTTACGTTCTCTGTTTGTCGTATTAAATCCCGAAAGATAACTGTTTTGGACGAATATCTTGTAGTATAATGGCACAAAATGGTTTAGTACAAGGTGTGGTCTTTTGCAGTAATGACAACGAACATAAAAAGTAAAATGTCAAATCAAATCCCTTTCGGCCGCCCTAATTTCAAAGCTGTTATTTTATTGGGCTACCAGTTTAGGCGATTTATTACGGCATCTTAAGGGCCCCTGACCGATGTGTAGTAGGGGCCAGCATTCCAAACTGGTACGAGCAGATTTCTGGTTGATACAGCGACTAGCTTCAAATATCATTGGCAGATGATACCAGTCTTTGAATGCTGGACCCTATTTTGACCGGAACCGACGTTGGAATCTTCCTACACATCGGTCAGGGGGCCTGAAGATAGCGTAATAAATCACCGAAACTGATAGGCCAATAAAATAACAGTTTGGGAATTAGACGGCTGAAAGGTGTTTGATTTGATGTTCTCTACTGAACAGCCGAGTCCCACAACCATCTGTGAAAAGATGGACAAACAGTAACATGAAGAATGTTTCTGTAAACCTGTTACTATGAAAATAAGCCTAAAAGGAAAGACTTATGGACTGGAGAGAAAAGCGTGAACAAAATCACTCTGTGAGCCGCGATATTTTATTTCAGTAAAAAATTCTGCTGCTCACGATCCACTTGTCTGAGTACAACAATAAATTGAAGTTTTTTTCCAAGTATATCCTTGTCATGTTCGGGATAACCAAGTTATTTCGGCGAGAAAGTAATTTGTTTTTATTAATTGTAACTAACTGAAACTCAAAGAACGTCACTATTTTCTACATTTAAAAGGATAGGAGTACTTCATTACATTGTTGTTTTTTAATCCTTAAATAGAAACGCTGACTGCGTTAAATTTTAGCACATTAAGAGGCAGCTGACAGTATGCACAAAGACCGTTGATTTCGTGTCTTCCTGGTTTTCAAACATCTTCTGAAACATTCTCTATTTAAATTATGGCGCCTGCTGTGAGCAGTGTCGCAGAGCTATTTGTCATAAACGAATTGTGAGTGGATGGTGGACATGTAGTAGCACCTTAAATCTAATACGATTTCTGTATTTCCAGCAGTGATATCTGACCGCTACAAGAACGGTAGCGTGTTCCGTCAGACATTCTGTTGGATAGAATTTTCTCCTCTGAAGGACAATTCAGGGCTGACTTGAAGGATCTTCGAGACACAATAAACATAGATCGCCTGAACTCTGCCTTGTAATGTCCCCTGATCCTCGCTAAGGAATAAAAAGAAACGCCTTTCGCGCGATTGTTACTTCAGTAACTCATGCTTGTCGCCAGAGAGGTACCACTGAGCCTCCAGAGAAGTCGTTAAATACAAAGACTAGACAAGTAGGTCTACAGATCTAACTACGCGTTTCAGTCCTTAAGGCTGCAGCAAGTTGCGCTATGTGATAAGTAGATCGTCCGGTTGCTTCGACGGTCATCGATAAACTGTTGATAGAATGGAGCAGATAGTTCTGTCCCGTAGGAATCCTGTAGCCTTACTTTTACTGGATGTCTTTAATAAATGCTGTTCGATAATGGATAATGAAGCGCATTATGTCAAAAAAGTGTGGGACTGGCGGTAGTTAGTAACGGTTCAGACGCCGATAACCAGTTTTCGAGGCGAGCTACTCTGTCGTTTCACGTGCGGAGACAGCACTTGTTCGCGTTACGCTTTCTACGTAAATGCATTCGCTTTAGATGCCTTGGCACGTAAAGGCACGAGACGGGACTGACGCAGTTTCTCTACACGTTGGGCGTTATCGTTCACTACAAAATTTTGTACGGAGCTTTCGTTACGTAATATGTTTCACCAACACTAGGGTCCTTTATCCTTCCTTCCGGTTCTCTCCTTCAGTCATACCGTTACAACTGCTGTTAAAGGAAAAGTTGTGCTCGGGGCAGACGATGCGAGCAGTAAAGCGTTTCTTGCTCGGAAATCTCCGATTTGAGTCCTTGGGGAGCTGTAGCCACCGTGTTACCATTCTTCTGTAACAAGCGATGCATAAACATGAATCCCAAAGGCCAGGCTGCCGCCAGGAAATCAAACCGAGACACTTCCTCACGGTGCACCTGCGTCACGGAGAAAGGCCGCCGCCGTCCCCCACGAGAACAAGTGAACACAGCAGCTGTGTGTCTTTTAAAAGTTCTTAGTGTAGTGAATGATGCAACTACTGAAGCTCGTACCTGAAGGTTTCACTCGAAAGTCAGAAGAGAGAGGAGATGATACTGCGTTTTACGACTGTATCAGCTGAGAATAGTGAAAGATTTTTCCTCACGTTTGGTGACATCGGAGACCACGCCAAGTAGCTATAAGGCATATTTGGAAGCCTTTTTTGCTGCCCATTTTTCTCTTGTCTCTTCTCTCCTCCCCTCTATATATCCGATGTTCTGCTTTTGCTAACCGTGTAAGCCCTCAAAATTGCTGATCAGTGATCTGTGCTTCGATCAGTAAGAAATGTCTTTCTGATTTTTTTCTTTTTATTTACGCATCAACTTCCGTAGGTCCAAATTGAGGAGCAAATCTCCAAGGTCATGGAACGTGTCAGTACATGAACTTACGACATAAAAGTAAAAACAGATAAAAATAGATGTTCATGAACTTGAAAAAAAGTCAGTCGCTAAGTTTAAGTAAACGCTATCAGCAATACAATTAGAATCAGCTTAATTTTTCAAGGAACTCCTCGACAGAATGGAAGGAGTGATCCATGAGGAAACTCTTCAGTTTAGATTTGAAAGCGCGAGGATTACTGCTAAGATTTTTGAAATCGAGTGGCAGCTTCTTGAAAATGGATGCAGCAGTATACTGCACACCTTTTTGCACAAGAGTTAAGGAAGTCCGATCCAAATGGAGGTTTGATTTCTGCCAAGTATTAACCGAGTGAAAGCTGCTTGGAAGTAAACTAATATTGGTAACAAGAAACGACAATAAGGAATATGCATATTGAGAGGCCAATGTCAAAATACACAGACTCGTGAACAGAGTTCGACAAGAGCTTCGTGAACTCACACCACTTACTGCCCGAACCGCCCGTTTCTGAGCCAAAAATATCCTTCTAGAATGGGAAGAGTCACCCCAAAACATAATACCATACGACATAAGTCTTTGAACAAGATCCTGAACATGGGCTTTCCACGACAGTTTACTATCTATCTGAACACCTAGAAATTTGAACTGTTCAGTTTCACTAATCATATGCCCGTTCTGTGAGATTAAAACGACAGGTTTTGTTGAATTGTGTGTTAGAAACTGTAAAAACTGAGTCTTACTGCGATTTTATGTTAGTTTATTTTCTACAAGCCATGAATTAGGTCATGTACTGCACTACTTGAACACACAACATGTGGTTTATGCTCGATGGAGCTCCTGCACATTTCAGTCGAAGTGTTCGTACGCTTCTTAACAACAGATTCGGTGACCGATGGATTGGTAGAGCGGACCAATTCCATGGCCTTCACGCTCTCCTGACCTCAACCCTCTTGACTTTCATTTATGGGGGCATTTGAAAGCTGTTGTCTACGCAACCCCGGTACCAAATGTAGAGACTCTTCGTGCTCGTATTGTGGACGGCTGTGATACAATACGCCATTCTCCAGGGCTGCATCAGCGCATCAGGGATTCCATGCGACGGAGGGTGGATGCATTTATCCTCTCTAAGGGAGGACATTTTGAACATTTCCTGTAACGAAGTGTTTGAAGTCAAGCTGGTACGGTCTGTTGCTGTGTGTTTCCATTCCATGATTAATGTGATTTGAAGAGAAGTAATAAAATGAACTCTAACATGGAAAGTAAGCGTTTCCGGACTCATGCCCACATAACATACACTCCTGGAAATGGAAAAAAGAACACATTGACACCGCTGTTTCAGACCCACCATACTTGCTCCGGACACTGCGAGAGGGCTGTACAAGCAATGATCACACGCACGGCACAGCGGACACACCAGGAACCGCGGTGTTGCCCGTCGAATGGCGCTAGCTGCGCAGCATTTGTGCACCGCCGCCGTCAGTGTCAGCCAGTTTGCCGTGGCATACGGAGCTCCATCGCAGTCTTTAACACTGGTAGCATGCCGCGACAGCGTGGACGTGAACCGTATGTGCAGTTGACGGACTTTGAGCGAGGGCGTATAGTGGGCATGCGGGAGGCCGGGTGGACGTACCGCCGAATTGCTCCACACGTGGGGCGTGAGGTCTCCACAGTGCATCGATGTTGTCGCCAGTGGTCGGCGGAAGGTGCACGTGCCCGTCGACCTGGGACCGGACCGCAGCGACGCACGGATGCACGCCAAGACCGTAGGATCCTACACAGTGCCGTAGGGGACCCCACCGCCACTTCCCAGCAAATTAGGGACACTGTTGCTCCTGGGGTATCGGCGAGGATCATTCGCAACCGTCTCCATGAAGCTGGGCTACGGTCCCGCACACCGTTAGGCCGTCTTCCGCTCACGCCCCAACATCGTGCAGCCCGCCTCCAGTGGTGTCGCGACAGGCGTGAATGGAGGGACGAATGGAGACGTGTCGTCTTCAGCGACGAGAGTCGCTTCTGCCTTGGTGCCAATGATGGTCGTATGCGTGTTTGGCGCCGTGCAGGTGATCGCCACAATCTGGACTGCATACGACCGAGGCACACAGGGCTAACATCCGGCATCATGGTGTGGGGAGCAATCTCCTACACTGGCCGTACACCTCTGGTGATCGTCGAGGGGACACTGAATAGTGCACGGTACATCCAAACCGTCATCGAACCCATCGTTCTACCATTCCTAGACCGGCAAGGGAACTTGCTGTTCCAACAGGACAATGCACGTCCGCATGTATCCCGTGCCACCCAACGTGCTCTAGAAGGTGTAAGTCAACTACCCTGGCCAGCAAGATCTCCGGATCTGTCCCCCATTGAGCATGTTTGGGACTGGATGAAGCGTCGTCTCACGCGGTCTGCACGTCCAGCACGAACGCTGGTCCAACTGAGGCGCCAGGTGGAAATGGCATGGCAAGCCGTTCCACAGGACTACATCCAGCATCTCTACGATCGTCTCCATGGGAGAATAGCAGCCTGCATTGGTGCGAAAGGTGGATATACACTGTACTAGTGCCGACATTGTGCATGCTCTGTTGCCTGTGTCTATGTGCCTGTGGTTCTGTCAGTGTGATCATGTGATGTATCTGACCCCAGGAATGTGTCAATAAAGTTTCCCCTTCCTGGGACAATGAATTCAGTGTGTTCTTATTTCAATTTCCAGGAGTGTATTTTCTTTCTTTTTGTGTGAGGAATGTTTCCTGAAAGTTTGGCCGTACCTTTTTGTAACCCCCTATATAAATAAGGAACAGGAGCGGCTCCAACACTGATCCCTGGGGCAGCCCCCACTTGACAGTACCCCACTCAATAAATACTCTTTGAGTCTTTCGCTACTTTCTTGAACCATTTATCGGATATCTGAAGTCTGATGTCCACAACATTAAAACCATCTTCATTAGTCAGATGACATCTTACGTGAACAGATGCCCGTAGAAATTTATTCCTCGTTTCCTCATAAACTCCATCGACTGTTCACAATCCGTGTGTAGCTCTTGTCTTCGTCGCAGTCTACACTACCTATCTTTTATCTTAGGACCCACTATTTTCTGAAGGATTTTGCAGTGAGTCGTCTCAGCTTGCTTCGATCCAAACTTTCCTGTGGTTTGAAGTATTCATATGCATATACACATTCGATTTTGATACTGTTTTATAGTGCCAGAGTTTAGCTTCTCTTTTAGATTGCCTTTATATTGCATAGGCCATGTGTCGTACGAAAAGCAGCGACCATCTTCTCTCTCCTGCTGGCGTTGGACTTTTTATCGTTAGTTTTCATTCGTTCAGTTTCATCGTGATATCTAAAATTGTCCACTTTTTATATTTTACGGAATTATGTTGTTAGATAACGAGTCGCCGTTCACATCCTGGTTACGCTCTTTTGTTTTTCGAAAGAAAATTGGAAGCCAGCTTTTTCCGTTCGTTCCTGCACCTTGTTTATCGACAGGATTGACAGCTCACAGAAGAACGCAAGGCAACTGAGTCTAACAGGAAAATTTCTTCTATATATCTGTCATATATTTATATTATTTATACTTTTGGTGTAGCAATTGAAATTCCTTTTTCTTCGAATCTGTAAATAATCCTGTGGGTGGCGAACTGCCTGTTGACCTCTGTTCGAGTTCTTCGGCTGACGTTTGTTTGATGATTTTTCTGACGTTTCGCCAGCACGAGTGCCTGCTATTGTCGAAGCGTCACTCTCCATTGCTGGTGGTGGACTAGAGCCGAGCTCGCAGCCTCATAGTTGCAGGGTGGGGCAGGTGGAGAAATCGGCCGTGGGAGAGCACGCGCTGTGTGAACCGACCACATAGCTAAATTCGCCGACACGGAAGTTCTTGCTGTAGAGAAGAGCTATCCCACCCCTTGGTCAGGGAAGCTATAGAACAGCCTCAGCAGGAAAGAAGAAAGCCTCAAGATGGTCGGATCCTGGATTCTCGTGCTGCAGCGAACGACTGTTGCAGGTAGCAAGGCGGGAACCGCACCGGAAATGTCCACGGAAAAGCCTCTGGACGTTGGCGCGCCAGATAAATATAATTTGCGGCCACGACTCGACTCCTGTCCACAACCTGCAATGAACGGTGAGGCTTTGTCTATGCCAGCCACTCGTGCTTGCGAAACGTTATAAAAGTCACTAAACAAACGTCGGCCGAAGAACCCCAGACAGAAGCCAACAGGCAATTCATCAACAAGTGACCATGGATATATATATATATATATATATATATATATATATATATATATATATATATATATAGTGTGTGTGTGTGTGTGTGATTCAAAATTATTAAGGCTTTTGTGGTCACTTGTTGATGATTTGTCTGTTGGTTTCTGGTACTTGATGGCTCACCAGACCCTTATTATTTTTATTGTGCGTTCAAATTAGAAATTATTTGCGGTCTGTGTTAACAAATCCGCTAGTGTGCTGTTCCTTTGACGCTATAACTATCCGTATCTAAAAGACGACTCATTTACAAGAGAGGGAGAAGCAGAAAACCTGTTTTCTGTAATGCAACCACGCCTAGACGGTCAATACCGCGTTTCGATCGCGTCCGCATTGTTACTTTCCGCCAGGAAGGGCTTCAAACAAGAGAAGTGTCCAGGCGTCTCGCAGTGAACCGAAGCGATGTTGTTCGGACATGGAGGAGATACAGAGAGACAGGAACTGTTGATGACATCCTCGTTCAGCCCGCCCTATGGCTACTACTGCAGTGGATGACCGCTACCTACGGATTATGGCTCGGAGGAACCCTGCGAGCAACGCCACCATGTTGAATAATGTTTTTCATGCAGCCACAGGACGTGGTGTTACGACTCAAACTATGTGCAATAGGCTGCATGATGCGCAACTTCACGCCCGACGTCCATGGCGAGGTCCATCTTTGCACCCACGGCAACATGCAGCGCGGTACAGCTGGGCCCAACAACATGCTGAATGGACCGCTCAGGATTGGCATTACGTTTTCTTCACTAATGAGTGTCGCATATGCCTTAAACCAGACAATCGTCGGAGACGTGTTTGGAGGCAACCTGGTCAGCCTGAACTCTTTAGACACACTGCCCAGCGAGTGCAGCAAGGTGGAGGCTCCCTGCTGTTTTGCGGTGGCATTATGTGGGGCCGAGCGATGCCACTGTTGGTCATGGAGGCCGCCGTAACGGCTGTTCGATACATGAATGTCAGACCCGGAGCAATAATGCAACCATATCGACAGCATATTGGCGAGGCATTCGTCTTCATGGACGACAATTCGCGCCCCCATCGTGCACATCTTGTGAATGACTTCGCTCGACTAGAGTGGCCATCATGTTCTCCAGACATGAATCCTATCGAATATGCCTGGGATAGATTGAAAAGGGCTGTTTATGGACGACGTGGCCCCCAACCACTCTGAGGGATCCACGCCGAATCGCCGTTGAGGAGTGGGACAATCTGGACCAACAGTACCTTGATGAACTTGTGGATAGTATGCCACGACGAATGCAGACATGCATCAAAGCAAAAGGACGTGCTACTGGTTAAGAGGTACCGGTGTGTACAGCAATCTGGACCACCACCTCTGACGGTCTCGCTGTATGGTTGTACAACATGCAATGTGTGTTTTCATGAGCAATAAATAGGGCAGAAATGATGTTTATGTTGATCTCTATTCCAATTTTCTGTACAGGTTCCAGAACTCTCAGAACCGAGGTGATGCAAAACTTTTTTGATGTGTGTGTGTGTAATGAAGGTCTGTTGTTTAATAGTAACATGATATGTCGCTACGTCATTGTTACTTGTTCCTTCATTCTCTTTGTTCAACTCGCTAAGGTCTTCGTATTTTCTAAACATGCCATTATCGTTTCAAGATGTTACTCATATGAGAGTTTCTACCTCTCCGTCTCTTGTAAATGAGCCGTCTTTTAGACACGGATAGTTACAGCGTCAACGGAACAGATGAATGAAGGGGCTTTGTTTTGTGTCCAACCACATGTAAGCCTTCTTGCGAGCGCAGCTTCTACTTTCAGGAATACGCTCGTAAGTTGTTTTCAGATGACGTCTATACAACTGATGATGAAATATAGTTACATCGATAATGTTGTTCTTTCGGTTCTAAGGTTGGTTTGATATAGTTGTCAATTCCTGTCTCTTGCCAGTTAGCCTGTGCTACTCAGTAGGACTTCTGCGTCCTACATCACCAGTGATAAGCCTTATATACTAATATCTAGGCTACAAACTGAGTCTTTTTGTTACTACCATTACTTCAGCTACATCGACGGTGATTGATAATGGAATGTGAAACGTATTATTCGACTGGTCAGAGGACGTGTTTCAGCCTTTGTGTACGTTCGACAAACGCCTAAACACAGCCAGTTACTTGTCTCTAGATACATTAAGTGTTCATATGATCAGTGGAAAGTGCCAATAGGCTCCAGAGAGTACTATGAAACTGTCGGGTATGAGGTCACTGATCTGACTGCTTGTCCTACCGTAGGAATTAAACAGTCCAATACATTCGTTTCTTTAACCATCGGCCGCACAGAAACCTTGGTTGTTGCCTCAGTCGAGGTGAAGTATTACTCATTACTCCACAAGAAATAACGGCACCGAGAGAGGCTGCGCAGCTTTAAGACACGTGACTCTTATTCAGGAAGAATGGGTTTTAAATCTCCATTACAAATATCCAAATTTAGATCTGTGGGTGTTTCCTTAAAACATGTAGCGCCACTGTCCTCTGATACGGCTCTGGCTGGTTTCCTGCCCCTACCCTGTCTCGTGCGACTGTCAACTATCTCTTCATTGACAGGACGTAGGATGCTATCCTTCCTCGAGAGGGAAAATTTTCAGATGTAAACTTAGCTTTTGTTGTATCCCATTACATAAATTACCCACTCGATAACGTAGAAAACTCTACGCTGCTGGTCGCGGATGATGGTTGTATATATAGAATAGTTGTAATGCCAAAAGATGGTACCGAAATATCAGAATATTTGCAGAGAACTGACGCCTAGTGCAGGGACAGGCAGGTGACCAACAGCTGTGGGGTTCTGAACATTAAGAGATGGAAATCCTCATTATTGTATCACTGCACGATTACTGAATAATTATTGGAAGCAGTCCAATCCACGAAATGTCTGGGAGTGTGCGTACAGACCGTATTAAAATGGAGCGACTGCATAAAAATAATCGTAGGAAACGCAGAATATAGTCCAAGGTACATTGGAAGAATCCTCTAGAAGTACACTCCTGGAAATTGAAATAAGAACACCGTGAATTCATTGTCCCAGGAAGGGGAAACTTTATTGACACATTCCTGGGGTCAGATACATCACATGATCACACTGACAGAACCACAGGCGCATAGACACAGGCAACAGAGCATGCACAATGTCGGCACTAGTACAGTGTATATCCACCTTTCGCACCAATGCAGGCTGCTATTCTCCCATGGAGACGATCGTAGAGATGCTGGATGTAGTCCTGTGGAACGGCTTGCCATGCCATTTCCACCTGGCGCCTCAGTTGGACCAGCGTTCGTGCTGGACGTGCAGACAGCGTGAGACGACGCTTCATCCAGTCCCAAACATGCTCAATGGGGGACAGATCCGGAGATCTTTCTGGCCAGGGTAGTTGACTTACACCTTCTAGAGCACGTTGGGTGGCACGGGATACATGCGGACGTGCATTGTCCTGTTGGAACAGCAAGTTCCCTTGCCGGTCTAGGAATGGTAGAACGATGGGTTCGATGACGGTTTGGATGTACCGTGCACTATTCAGTGTCCCCTCGACGATCACCAGAGGTGTACGGCCAGTGTAGGAGATCGCTCCCCACCCCATGATGCCGGGTGTTGGCCCTGTGTGCCTCGGTCGTATGCAGCCCTGATTGTGGTGCTCACCTGCACGGCGCCAAACACGCATACGACCATCATTGGCACCAAGGCAGAAGCGGCTCTCATCGCTGAAGACGACACGTCTCCATTCGTCGCTCCATTCACGCCTGTCGTGACACCACTGGAGGCGGGCTGCACGATGTTGCGGCGTGAGCGGAAGACGGCCTAACGGTGTGCGGGACCATAGCCCAGCTTCATGGAGACGGTTGCGAATGGTCCTCGCCGATACCCCAGGAGCAACAGTGTCCCTAATTTGCTGGGAAGTGGCGGTGCGGTCCCCTACGGCACTGCGTAGGATCCTACGGTCTTGGCGTGCATCCGTGCGTCGCTGCGGTCCGGTCCCAGGTCGACGGGCACGTGCACCTTCCGCCGACCACTGGCGACAACATCGATGTACTGTGGAGACCTCACGCTCCACGTGTTGAGCAATTCGGCGGTACGTCCACCCGGCCTCCCGCATGCCCACTATACGCCCTCGCTCAAAGTCCGTCAACTGCACATACGGTTCACGTCCACGCTGTCGCGGCATGCTACCAGCGTTAAATACTGCGATGAAGCTCCGTATGCCACGGCAAACTGGCTGACACTGACGGCGGCGGTGCACAAATGCTGCGCAGCTAGCGCCATTCGACGTCCAACACCGCGGTTCCTGGTGTGTCCGCTGTGCCGTACGTGTGATCATTGCTTGTACAGCCGTCTCGCAGTGTCCGGAGCAAGTATGGTGGGTCTGACACACCGGTGTCAATGTGTTCCTTTTTCCATTTCCAGGAGTGTATAATCCATACACCAAAAAGGAAATCAAGAAAATCCGCTCTTACGACTGATTCTTAAGTAATGCTTGGCAATCTGTGGCTCGTAACAGATAGGACTGACAGGGAATAATAGAGGTTCGGCTAGCAAGCGCTAAAGCGTCACGGAGATGCTTATCCAAACCGACTTGCAGGCGCTATAAGAGAAGTATCGCGCGTCGCGCTGTTGTTTATGGTAAAAATTTCGAGAACATGGCTTTCAAGAAGAGTCAGTGCTGTTCGGAAAGTTAAGTACGATCGGAGGCGAAATGGGAACCACACTGAAAATCAGAAATTTTTTATTCGATAAGTTAGCCGCACATTCCTGCCATCTCTCTAAATAGGCGCCGCCCCCATTTGTCGTGGTGTTCTACATATTTTCCAGTACCCTCGTCACAGAAGGCAGCTGTTTATGCCTTCCGCCTATATGCTGTTCTGCCTTTAGCTGTTTGTGCCATAACGTTGTCTGCGTAGCTAACGGTTCATGTCAGCAGGGATGAACGTCGGACGGAGCCAATTAAGGGCTGTATTGTTTGTGATCGAACACTTTCCGTCCATATAAACCCGTCCAGGGGATAGCATCGACACCTTTCGAGGAATGACTGCTGGATTTGGCTTTATTCTACGCAGGACCTATATGTTATAAAAAAAAAAACTGTGACAATAAAATTAGGGAGATTGCAGATTGCCTGGAAGCCTACTAGTTACCGTTCTTCCTGTGTACACATCGTGACTGCTACAGGAAAGGGAAGCAGTGACGGAGGTACAGAAACTACCCTTAGCTAGACATGGCTCTGGCTCTGAGCACCATCTGAGGTCATCAGTCCCCTAGAACTTAGAAGTACTTAAACCTAACTAACCTACGGACATCACACACATCCATGCCCGAGGCAGGATTAAGACTTGCGACCGTAGTGGTCGCTCGGTTCCAGACTGTAGCGCCTGGAGCCGCTCTGCCACTCCGGCCGGATAACCAAAGTTCCTTTGCGGAGTATGTGTTTAAAAACAGACTTTGTGTTTCCTGAACCGAAATGTTTCGTTGTTCATAACAGAGCTCCATGTTCGCATCACTGTTTCACCACTGTCACCTCTCCCCCTCCCTCCCTCTCTCTCTCTCTCTCTCTCTCTCTCTCTCTCTCTCTCTCTCTCTCTCTCTCTCTCTCTCTCACCCACTCCTTACCCTCTCTCGCTATCTTACACGCACACACGCAAGCACACGTACACACACACACACACACACACACACACACACACACACACACACACACACACACATTGAGGCAATACAGAAGTCATGAACGTATATTATAGCATGCGCTCTCATTCATCTGTGGGCAAAGAGAAATCCTCGTGCTCCGTAGTCGAGACTGCTGATTGGAATGGCTTGTCGGCTCCTGACCCCATCGAGCTATGCAAATAGAGTGCGCCGCTCGTAAACACGGAAGCCGACTCGGTGGGCGCGTCGCATTCGCGTGCCGACAGCCGGCAGCTCCAGCGGAGCGGTGGCCGGTGCAGAGATTCGCGTGACCGCACAGGGTCCGCGGGGCGCCACAAAGGCCTCTGCGGCCACCTTCATACCGCCCTGCCGGCGTTGTGCCGGGCATCCGTTTGCCCTGTTACCGTTTACAACTTTTAGTCGCAGGACCTGTGGCCTTCTGGTCAGAACTAGGGATGAAAACCGACCGGTTAAAACATATACCGGTATTTCAATTCCGATTAACGCATTTTTTCCGGTTTTGTTGGGCCTCGGTTATAACAGCGTTTATATTACTGACTAATAACCGGGCATCCGTTTATTCGTTACCAGCCGGCCGCGGTGGCCATGCGGTTCTGGCGCTGCAGTCCGGAACCGCGGGGCTGCTACGGTCGCAGGTTCGGATTCTGCCTCGGGCATGGGTGTGTGTGATGTCCTTAGGTTAGTTGGGTTTAAGTATTTCTAAGTTCTAGGTTACTTATGACCTAAGATGTTGAGTCCCATAGTGCTCAGAGCCATTTGAACCATTTTATTCGTTTCCGTTTACAACTTTTAGTCACAGGACCTCTGGTCTTCTGGTCAGAACTAGGGATTGGACAAACCAACCGGTTAAAACATATACCGATGTTTTAATTCCGATTAACGCATTTTTCCGTTTTTGTTGGACCTCAGTTTGAAACATCCCCTTAGAAAAATTATACATGACTGTGCTTAAACTGACACACAATATTTTTTTAGCGCAACGCAGTCTGACTTTCAAAAATCCCTACAAAAGAATGGCCCTGACTAACATTAACCTATACTTTTCACAAGTCAGTTACCTCACCAAAACTCTTCTTTACTCGAACTACTGCAATACAGCGAACGCCACTACTGCCAACTAAATAAAAGATTCAACCTACTGAAGCCACTGACTACTGATAGGCATAGTTAGCAAATGAAAGATTTTAATAGAGAACAAACAATGTATTTACCTTAATAGTCATAATATATATAGCAGTTCATGACATCCAGTCTTACAAATTTTAAAACTCCGCCATCTCTCTCCCCACGACCACCACTGCTGGCAGCTCACCTCCAACTGCGCAACGCTACGCGCTGTTAACAGCCAAATGCCCAACACTACAATGGCAGACAACAATGCAAACTAGCCACAGACTGCACACAGCACAGCCAGTGGTTTTCATACAGAGCGCTACGTGGCGTTACCAATAAAAAAACCTAAACAGCCTACTTACATAGCCCCCATGCTCCCCACAAAAAATTTTACAAATTGTTTTGGCCAGTGGCCAATACATATTTGTTAAAAAAATTCACATTTACAATAACAAAGAAATCATATGCACACACTTATTGATACAATGTTGGTCAAAAGCTAAAATTTTCTCACAGTCCATAAAGACAGTCCTGATCGTTCATCACAGTAAAATAGCAGTGTTTTTGCTCAATGTCTGAGCAGTAAAGTAAAATGCACACGGAAGTAGTGGATTTCCATACAGTCTTGAAGAGGTAGTGTTGTCCTTCCAATGGAAAAACAGTGCTGACTCTTGACATGATGACAGGTAATGGGTCACAACAGAGCAAACCCACAGCAGAGTCAGTTGAAGTTTTGAAGAATACTGGCAGGTTGGACATCACAGAGCAGACCCACTGTAGTCCTAGTAGAGATTATGGTATTGGTGGGCCACCAGAGGTGCAGACCCACTGCAGTCCTTGTAGAAATAATGGTACTGGTGAGTCATCAAAGGTGTAGACCCACTGTAGTCCTTGTAGAGATGGCTAGCAGCCAACTGTTGCGACTGTGCAGGTGCACAATCACCATCGAAGAGTCTTGTGGACAATATAGCAAGTCCATAAACCACCACTAGTGTGCTCACAAAGTTTTTTTTAATTGTCCTTAGAACCAGCAATGGTGTTAACCAGTCCCTTGCTGACATATCAACACACGCGGGAGCACTATCAGTCCCTACTTCTCACATATTGTCCATATACTATGACCAACAGAAATGTGTGCAGTGAAATGTAACTTACAAGTTACTTAATTTGATGAACTGGTGTCAATTACAATTTTATAACATAATAATACAATAACAAAGGTACAAAATACATCATTAAAAACATGATAATACAGATAACATTTGTAGTAATAGGGGTTTAACAAAAGAATAGAAATAAACATATACATCAGTGTTACAAGAATTATGACATAAGTACATACATAAAAGATCAGAATAACCTTTGAAACGTCAACTTCACACATGAGCATTAAAACAAAACAGAGTAAATAATTTCTAAACATATTTACAAAGAAAACGACATATTATTAATGCAAATTATATTTGAGGATAACAGTATTCCTCATCATAGTGAATGTAGCTGAGTATTAGAAAAATTCTACAACATAAGTCTTATCAGATGAACATATAAAGACAGGAAGAACATAAATACACAAGGGTACACAAACACATAGTGGGATAACACAAGGAAAGGACAGGGTTTGTTTTACTGCAGTATTTTGCAAACAAAACTTTCTTTACTTCTCGGAGATCTCCCTTCGTTCTTCATTATTTCCAAAAAGTCGTATCTATACCTGCTTTCTGTACTTTTCTCGTATAACCTCTCAGTGCATTTCTTCAAATTCATCGCAACTCATTCTCTTACATAGGCTACCCCCTCTTAAGCTAACTTAAATCTACTGAGCTCAGATGCTTGACTAAGGGACGAGGCAATGCAGCAGCACAAAACAATTAATACAAACAGCAATGACAAAAAATTCAAGTAAGCAAAGCAAGCAGCAATAAATGTAATAACTTATACCTTAACGTGACAAACCCAAAAGCAGAAAAAAATAGTACACTAAAGACAACAACGCAGATAAGGGAAATGTATATTCACATCTTAATGTCTATATAATTAAAGTGGTGCATCACAAAAAACTTATTCTATGAAATAAATTACCAAGAACTTGAAAAGAAAATTATGTATGCAGTTCCTGTGAAGGGAAATGTCTTTTTGTGCTCTCTCATTTTTTGGAAGTATATCACATTATTATTATATATTGGATCTTAATAGTCATAATATATATATCAGTTCATGACATCCAGTCTTACAAATTTCAAAACTCCGCCATCTCTCTCCCCACATCCACACTGCTGGCGGCTCACCTCCAACTGCGCAACGCTACATGCTGTTAACAGCCAAATGCCCAACACTACAATGGCAGACAACAATGCAAACTAGCCACAGACTGCACACAGCACAGCCAGTGATTTTCATACAGAGCGCTACGTCGCGTCACCAATAAAAAAACCTAAAGAGCCTACTTACAAGTTATAACAGCTGGTTTTTATTACTTACTAATAACCGGGCATCCGTTTACCCGTTACCGTTTACAACTTTAAGTCACAGGACCTGTGGTCTTCTGGTGAGAACTAGGGATGGGACAAACGGACCTGTTAAAACATATACCGGTATTTCAGTTCCGATTAACGCATTTTTCCGTTTTTGTTGGGCCTCGGTCACGATCTGTAGCGCCTCATAAACCATCATCATCAACTCATACTCTCGACCGCCAACAATTCCTCGCCTGACAAGCCTGAATCTGGAGGGGATTTGTGAATTTCTAAGGATCATATGCGAATTTTTCTGAAGTTTATAGGGACTAAATCAGGCCAGACTAACTAAGGACAACGAGCACATACAAAAAAAGGACGCTATGAAAACTCATAGGTGTTTGATAGGCGAGGGTGTGAAACAGAAAAGCAGAAATATCTCAACTACGAACCTCTGTACATCTCTCGAGAATCTGCTTGGAAAATTCCAAGAATCTGCTTTCAGGACAAAAACTTAAGAATATTCGTCAGTCCCTTTCGTACGGCGCTGAGATCGTGCAGATAAAGTTAGGCTCATAACAATTCGCTCTGAGATGTACACGCAGCCATTCTTATTGCGCTCCGTCCTTGAATGAAATTAAAAGAAACCTTAACACACGGTTCAATAAAAAGTGCCGTCTCCCGAGCACTTCATAATGATTCGTTTAGTATTCCTGTAGATGTTGGAAATAAGGAATTGTCTGCAGTCGGCGTGCCCGTGTTGCTTAAGACAGAAACTTACTATTCCCTGTGAAGCATTGTCGTACCTTCTACGTCACTGGTGGGCAATAGGCTGCTAGGCGGCCAGTGAATGGTTTCAATCCGCCCCCGCAAGAAATTCATGGGGGAGAGAGCGAAGCACTCGCATTGTACATTTTCGCTTATTTCCGCCGACGCTCGTTTCACCTCGGTCTTGCAGCTCATGAGGCCGATCAGTGAAAGTTTTTCTTACTCTGCGTATGTCAGTGCCATTTCACCGCCGCAGAAAGAAACACCCTTCCAGTCTGATCGCGAAGTTATGGACCATGTGCTCTTATGCCTGAGGTGAATGGAGGAAGCAGATCACTACCTTGAAGGGGTGCGAGGAGAAGTATTTTCGCCTCTGGATCAGTGCTGACCACACACACACACACGTTATTCACTGCTAACTGCCTACGTCTGTGCTACGTATTGATATATGACAAACGACAATGGGGCGAAAATTATCGACTACTTGCGAAAAGTGTCGACTTGAACAGTGCCAGTAGGGGCCATAACTTCGTGTACAGAAGTTATCTGTTGCCGGTTCACGCGTAAATTTCTGTGCTAGTCGTTTGTCAATTTCGTCAAGAGTTTTCTCGCGTCGTGGGTGGGCTCATTCGCAAACTGTCTGGCACTCAGAGGAGAAAACTGGATACTGAATATCGTTAGTTCCAGGAGAAATAGAAAGAGGATTAATTCTTTAATATGTACAAAGATAAACATGCTTGCTTGTTGTGTAGGGAATCTATCTGTTGTGTAGTAATTTTAATACGGAAACGTACGTTTTGAAACGTCCCCTTAGAAAAAATTATACAAGACTGTGCTTAAACTGACACACAATATCTTTAGCGCAACGCAATCTGACTTCCAAAAATCCCTGCGAAAGAATGTCCCTGACTAGCATTAACCTATACGTTTCACAAATCACTTACCTCACAAAAATCTTCGTTACTCAAGCTACTGCAATACAGCGAGCGCCACTACTGCCAGCTAAATAAAAGATTCAAACTGCTGAAGGCACTAACTACTGATAGGCATAGTTAGCAAATGAAAGATTTTAATAGAAAACAAACAGTGTATTTACCTTAATAGTCAAAATATATATGGTAGTTCATGACACCAATTCTTACAAATTTCAAAACTCCGCCATCTCTCTCCCCACGTCCACCACTGCTGGCGGCTCACCTCCAACTGCGCAACGCTACGCGCCGCTAACAGCCAACTGCCCAAAGCTATAATGGCAGACAACAATGCAAGCCAGCCACAGACTGCACACGGCACAGCCAGTGATTTTCATACAGAGCGCTACGTGGCGGCGGCGTTACCAATAAAAAATCCTAAACAGCCTACTTACAGTTTCTACGAAACACATTGCTCAAAAATAGCTTACTAGGCAACTGCGAAAAGATAAAGTTAAAATATTAATTTCCAGTTTCGCCAAGCAACAGCAAGTATTTGCCAAACTGAGGAGACAGTGCGACAATTCTGTTAAAGCTACTTTTGTAATTAGTAGTAAAATGGTCAAATCCTTAAAGCGTATTTTAGTGAATGTGAATTTGTAAAGGATTGCCTTTTGGACATCGTAGATGTAGTAAAGCTCGATAAAGGAAAAAAAAGCCCGAACAATAAAGTTTATCGATACGGGCAGTTGTCCGGTCAATTGGTAGCTTAGCTGATGACGTGAAAGAAGTATGTGTGATCATGCTGTCACATTCTAAGCATTTTCTATTACGTTGAAAGAGACCATTTATTTTTCAGACACAGGTCAGTTAGCAATTTTTGTTCTTGGTTTAGATGTGGAGTAAACTGTAACGGAAGAATCACTAGCATTGCGGCCATTACAAGGAACCACCGCTGATGAAGATATTATTCAAGAAGTGGATAAACCATCGAAATGTTCAGTCTGCAGTGGAGTCAGCTCACTGGTGTTTGTTCTGTTGGAGCACCTGCGACGATCGGTTCAAATGGTTCAAATGGCTCTGAGCACTATGGGACTCAACATCTTAGGTCATAAGTCCCCTAGAACCTAGAAGTACTTAAACCTAACTAACCTAAGGACATCACACACACCCATGCCCGAAGCAGGATTCGAACCTGCGACCGTAGCAGCCCTGCGGTTCCGGAATGCAGCGCCAGAACCGCACGGCCACCGTGGCCGGCTGGTCGGTTCATAAAAAGGTTTCATTAGCATTTTAAATAAATCATCTGCTGAATTACAAATTGTGAAAACCAATATAGCAATTCTTCACAGTTTATTCACCGACGAAGTTCGTGTGCGGCTTGAGAGTTTAAGTAGGTATGTCAATCAGGCACGCCGGTCACCGAAGGTTACCCATGCCTATTCTGCGTGACAAACAAATCGATCAGAGAGTCAGTCTCCGGTGGTCCTCCTTAAACTGTTAAAGTAAACACCGGGATGGTTCCTTTGTAAAGGACGCAGCTGATTTACTTCTCCATCCTTCCGCGATCCTAACATGTCCTCCTCCTCTAAAATCGTCGTTGGCGACTGGGCGTTAGAACCTTAATATCCCTTCTGTCTCCTGCAAGCAATAAGTTATACACATTTTGCGTTGACGAGGTATGGTCTTTAGTGTTTGGGTACTTTTACTGCTAACACGTGTCAGCACTGAATGATGAGATCCTCTTTCTTCACATAATGCGACGCGACAGTTTAACGTCTCGTTTTTACATTCCGCCACATCCAATGCAAAATTTACGACTAAGAGAATGGAGCCACTCGCTACGAGGCTGACTGCATAATTGTCGCTTAGTGCGCCGCCGCAGCTGCCGGAGCCCCCTACCCCTCCGTCGCTTAACATTCGAGCAACTATGCGAGTGCAGTTATCGATTCCGATCACGCTCGCTTGTAAAGGTAATGTGTGCCGACGACAGGCAGCCCGTTGTGATTCATGAAGTGAGAGCGAGTTAGTGGCCGGGAGCATGCAACGTGGCGTGCCTACTGCTGGAATCTCAGACAGCACCCGCACGGGGGACTCGCGCACAGTCGGCTTTTACCCACTTGCAACTTGGCTGAAATGAAGTTTCTTTTCTTTATATTAAGAATTATTGATGGGGGATCGCAACCAGTAAATACCGAGGTAAGTTTTTTCTTCCGGGCTATCATGTCCTTATCGCTACACAGGTTGTTATGCAGTATTACACACCCAGTCACAATAATGTGACCACCGTATGTATTAGACGTTAAAGTGCAATAACAACTCGAACACGGCAGGCGACAGCACTTGCAACGGACGGCCTGTAAAGCATATCGGTGTGGAGGAGGGCGGGGGCGGGGGGCGAGGACACGGAAAAAAGTGCAATCGTTCCCAGAGTGGGATTTTCACTCTGCAGCGGAGTGTGCGCTTATATGAAACTTCCTGACAGATTAAAACTGTGTGCCGGACCGAGACTCGAACCCGGGACCTTTGCCTTTCGCGGACAAGTGCTCTACCATCTGAGCTACCCAAACACGACACACGCCCCGTCCTCACAGCTTTACTTCTGCCAGTACCTCGTCTCCTACCTTCCAAACTTTACAAAAGCTCTCCTGCGCACCTTGGGGAACTAGCACTCCTGAAAGAAAGGATATTGCGGAGACACGGCTTGCCACAGCCTGGGGGATGTTTCCAGAGTGAGATTTTCACTCTGCAGCGGAGTGTGCGCTGATATGAAACTTTCCTGGCAGATTATAACTGTGTGCCGGACCGAGACTCGAACTCGGGACCTTTGCCTTTCACGGGCAAGTGCTCTACCAACTGTTGTAATTGTTGCCGTAATGTGGAAACGGAGAGATTTACCTGACGTCCAAAAGGGTATCATGATTGGCTTTCGGGCGAAGGGTGGAAGCATTTCCGAACAGGTAATTTTGTAATTTTTTTTCGCGCGCGGCCGCTGCGTTTAAAGGACACTGTGCATGGCAAAATGGCGCTATCCAGAACCGGCGCCAAAAAACGGTGGTGCATCACGGCCCATAGATGACAGCGGCGAAAGGTGGCTGCGGAGATGTAAAGGGCAAGGTGGGGGGGGGCGGGGGGGGGGAAGCGAATAGACGTGCAATTGTTGAGCAAAAAAAAAAAAAAAAAAAAAAAAAAGGTTCAAATGGCTCTGAGAACTATGGGACTTAACATCTGTGGTCATCAGCCTCCTAGAACTTAGAGCTACTTAAACCTAGCATAACTTAAGGACATCACACACATCCATGCCCGAGGCAGGATTCGAACCTGGGACCGTAGCAGTCACGCGGTTCCAGACTGAAGCGCCTAGAACCGCACGGCCACACCGGCCGGCTAATTGTCGAGCAACTGACCGCCCAGATGAACAAAGAGACACGTAGCAATGTCTCCTTAATGACCGTTCAGCGAACGTTGTTGCGTGTGGCATCTGCTGCAGGCGCCTGGTTCATGCACCAATGCTCACTGCCGTTCGTCGGCGACGAAGGCTAAAATTTGCGCGCCAGTATTGCGACTGGATATCCACTGAGCGGCGACAGACGAATCACGTTTTATAGTGATTTAGGTTTTCCGTGATTTTCCTAAATCACTTAAGATAAATGCTGGGCTGGTTTCTTTGAAAAGGCACGGGAGATTTCCTTCCCCATCCTTCCCTAATCCATTGGGACCGATGACCTCATTGTTTGGTCCCCTCCCGCTAACCGACTAACCAACCAACCCACCAGCGTTTTGTGCGCCATCGGACAGATTGCCGTTGGCGTGTAGGGCGTGACACATGTAAAAAGCAAACACCCTGGAACGATTCTCGGCAGCGACCAGGCCGGAAAAGGCTGCGTTATGGTCTGCGGAATGTTTTACTGGTATTCCCTGGATAATGGATCAACACAATTATGCATCTATCCTTGGGGACCACATCTATCTTTGCATTGAGTTTATTTTCTCTTCGAAACATTGGCATCTACCAGCAGGACAATGAAACGTGTCACATAGCTTGCAGTGCACGTGGAGGGTTCGAAGACCATCAGGACAGGTTTATTGTATTCCCCTGGCCACCAAACCCCCCCGACTTTAAACCCAAACGAGAAACTGTTGTACATGGTTCCTCAACCGAGAAACTGTTGTACATGGTTCCTCAGCCGAGAAACTGTTGTACATGGTTCCTCAACCGAGAAACTGTTGTACATGGTTCCTCAGCCGAGAATCGCAGCGCGACCATCCACGGCACTAGAGTCAGGGTGGCTCCACATCCCTGTCAATCCATTCCAGAACCTGATTGATTCTCTTCCTTCACGTCTCGCAGTGGTCCGGACTGTATAAAATGGTATTTCGGGCTTCTGACAGGTGATCACATTAATGTCATTGGACAGTGTATGTTCGTCAGCCGCGTGCCGTCAGCCTCTGCACTGCGTGAGAATATTCACTTCGTCATCGCCACTTTACATACTGTGTGGACGACTCAGTTAACGCACAAAATTGTGGCAACACATAAAGTGGAAAAATAACGTGCATCTACATTTCTTCTAGGGAATGTCGTTACGTCTCGTTTTCTCACTTCTGCGTTCCTGGGAGGATGCACACACACATCACACAAATAACTGACGTTCGTAAACTCTTCAAAAAGTCTCCATGTCAGTTGCACATTTAAACATCTGCTTTGCACATGTGTTTTTTTTTGTAGTATGAAACTAATCCCCCAAAGAAAGAATCACTAATTTTCCTACAGTGATCTAAGCACAGAGTATGTGATGGAGGCTAAACCATTTAGCAACAAAAGTAAAACATAACCTACAAGGGTGAACATATTATTTAAAGAATTCAAGACGAATTACCTAACAGGTTTTTTTTTAGTGATTGTCAGTCGAATTTGTTAAACTGTTTAAGGGTATCAGAACGCATACTACTCGTATAAATAAGGACATACACGTACAGAACATGAGATAATATTTACAGTTAGTAAGCAGTTGAATGCGTTACAGATCTAAAAGGGGGAAGCAACAGATTTTCTCGCTGTGATAGTTTGGTTTTAATTGACTTACAACCTACAAACAGTTTACGTCGAGTATGAATTTATGTCAGTACGCATATAGCACTTCATAGGAGGCTTGAAAATTAAAATATTTGTTATTAGGCTACACTAAGTGTCTATGCCCTGTGTATTTCTCTGGTAGATGTTAAGGCCATAAGAAGTGCTGAAGCTGTAGTGAGCAATTATTCCACTCAAGTAAGGACATTTTAGTTCAGCATTACGGCTATTGGGAGTCCATTTGTGCTTAACTTCTGTGAAAAGCACTCGGAAATTTTGCAGGAATTGTTTGTTCGTTATGTCATCTGGAATGTGCCCTCATCTGACCACAATACAATCGCCCGTGATTCTAGGATAATTACAAAAGACCTCATTGAAGCCGAAGTATAGGGACTCGAATAGCACTTTCTAGCAAATACGAGGCTCGTGTCTAAACTATCGCACAACCATGATCATTGATACCATAGATCCGTAAAAACGTTTTCAGAAATTTTGTATGGTTTAATTTCTTTTTATGTCAGCAAACTTTAACTGGTGTGTTGGTGTCCTCCATTTTTTCTCGTATTGTACTGGCCTCCTCACCATATCCACTTCATCCGGCATCGTCTGTTTTACAATCTGTGCTGTAGATTCCAGTTTGTGTCTATTATAACTCCTTTTCCCCCTGTGCTGCTCATTCTAACTTCACGCTAATCTGTCCCTTCTTCTGGTAGAGGTCTGCCATGGACGTATTCCCTCAACTGTCCTATTCAGTACGATCTCATTTTGTATTTTATCTGTCAATTTAATTTTAGTACTTTATCCATGCTCAGCAACCATAAAAGGATTTGTTGAAAAAATAAGCAACTACAAACAATTATTTCTTGACCGGTTTTACGCACCTGGTGGCTTTGTTAGCGGGCGTCAAAAATAAACAGGTTTATGCTGGGAAAATTCTGCTCTTCTGAACTGCAGCTTGCTGCTGATCTTTCCGACCACATGATTTTCTAGATAGTTCCTGAGTCGTGTATTTCAAATGCTTCCAAGATATTCTTTTTAGAATTTCCGTTTTATATCCATAAAGTGCTATGCTCTAAACTTACACTTTCAGGAAATTTTTCTCATTTTGATGTCACTAACTGATATCAGAAAATTAATGATCTCTAAAAACATAGTTGTAATTTATATTTATTGTAAAAGAACCTGTTGACTCTGTTGCTAGAGAAGCAGTAGGTAAGGTAATCCGTGAAACTGGAGTTAAAACTGAGTTGGCAATCCTAATACGAGAAAGTCTGGCAGCCACAATATCAAAAGTAAAATGTACGGGTGAGCTATCACGACCTTTCAAAATAAAAGGAGGTGTCGAGCAAAGCAATGGTTTATGTCCATTTCTTTTCAATTGTATCATGGAGAAAACTGTAAGAATTTGGAATGAAGAACTCAAAAAATCCAAAATATGCCACTTGTGATTAGGAAGAAAAACAAAGATCTTGCAATAAATTGCCTAACATTTCCGGGTGATTTTGCCACACTTTGTGGAAGTCTGATAGATGTGGCAGCCCAAGCCAGTCTTCTTTAAACGACAGACTTGAGAATTTCTACAGAGAAAGCAAAATTTATGACAAATAATAAAAGTTCTCCTGAATATTTAATAAGAGATATTGTAGAATAGAAAGATAAGAAAGTTCAAATATTTGGGGAAGAAATGGTTCAAATGGTTCTGAACACTATGGGGCTTATCATCTGAGGTCATCAGTCCCCTAGAACTTAGAACTACTTAAACCTAACTAACCTAAGGACATCATAGACATCCATGCCCGAGGCAGGATTCGAACCTGCGACCGTAACGGTCGCGCGGTTCCAGACAGTAGCGCCTAGAGCCGCTCGGCCACTCCGGCCGGCTATTTCGGGAAGACTATTCAAGAAGACTATTCAAGAAGTTTGTTTAGAACAATCGACTTGAGAGGAAGGATACAAACGATGGGAAAGCGGTATTGCGTAACTAAGAACACCTCCAACAAAAAGTGTTCATGTAAAAAACTTAAAGCACTGAAACAGATTAGTGAAACGAGAATACATGTACGTTAGCATGTGTTTAATATTAAATTATAAGCTTGATAGATTAGAAACGTTAGAAAGAAGACTGGCATGGAAGATATTAAGTCCTCGTAAAAATGCAGCATTTCAGAAATTAAGAAGTAGAGATGAAATTTTTCAGAACGTAGAAAACATACTATTTTTGGACATATTAACAGAATTGATGGGAATAAACTCACCAACCAGATCTTCCAATATCTTACGAAAGAGAAATTAACAACAATGTAGTTAGCAAAGATTTGGAAAGAAATAACATCAGAGAGGAAGAAGTATTGGAATAAGAGGTTTCTAGAGAAAAATTTTTAAAAGTGGTAGGTTTCCGAGGCAGAAAAGTAAAGAAAATTGACGCAAAGTGATCTGAAGACAGGAAAAAGAAACATAGTGAAACAATGAAGGCATAGTGGAAGGAAAGGAAACAGCAACAAAGGATTAAGAATTGAAATTGGAATGTGTTCCCTAGAAGACCATAAAAGAAAACGAAGAACACTTCTTTGCTTGACAAAATCAACTTCAAATATCATCCTTGCTTCAGCCATACTTTGTAAGGGTGATTCCTCGATAGGAAGAAGAATTTATGTAAGTGCACAAGCTGAACTTCTTTCTTCTTCTTTTAAAATTAATCGAGCCTGATTATACAAATGGCTGTAGTAGTGGTTGTAATTATTTGTTTTCCATGTCATGCAGATGTATCTACGTAGAAAAATTAAACGCCTACGTTTAAAGAAAATATTTAAAATTTTATCTTGTCTTGAAATATATTAAATCTTAACGTTTGTCTTTTGTCAGACACTACGGTACGTAATTGAAATTTGTGAAGCACTTGACATTAGCTCTTCTTAGAAAAATAAGTAACGCCAATAAATGAGTAATTAATACTTTCCTGGGCTTTCTAGCTCATGTGAAAGTTTCCTGGAAATACGCAAATTATACTTTAATCTAGATTCACTTATTTTGTTGCAGTTAAAGTGGTTGTTTGGTTGCTAAATCAAAATATATTTCTTGCAGATCGTTCGACGTTGACATGAAATCCGAACAAACATGTGACGGAGGTGAGAAACATGTGATCATTCAGGATTAATACTGTAAATATAGTATTTCAACTGAAAACATTAAAATCACTCTCTTGGTCCTTTTCCCAGCACAAATTTCTTTTACTTACGTAAGGTAGAGAAAAGGTTAGCGCGTTACATCGTGATGGATTAGTTGCGTCACGTGGAAGATATTTAACACTGTTCGCTTTCACAAGACACCAATAAGTGCCCGTGGAAACAGGGAAGCATAATATACTCTGCACGCAGCAGTGTTACCTAAACTGCGAAATGAGATGCACGGTTCGTTTGAGAGTCAATAGGAAATCGCCATCCAAAGCAACAACACGGTTCTTATTTCTTTTCACCTTTGCGTGCATTCACATCCTGATTTTATCTGAACTATACTTCCTAGCAGTAAACAGTACCCATGACGTGTAATCTTCTCACGAGACAGATTACATTTACAACCTCTTCCAGCCGTTTCTCACCGTAATCGGTGTTCTTTCTCCCGGCTCCGCACGCATCCTAGGAATAAGGTGCGGTCTCCTGGGGTCACATATCTAGTCTCTGCGTGGGAGCTTCTGTCCCTGACGCAACCTCTTGTGGTCCACACATGAAACTGTCTGAAATGGGAACGAAGATGACTAGAAAAACGATAGCATTTTGAAGCAATCTTTCGCTAGTTACTTCCTCCATGAAGTAATCGGCTGCCTACGATTGTCCTTAGAAAAATACTCATTCCTCGTATCTCCTTCAGATTCTACATCTCTACATCTACAGCCGTACTCCGCAAGCCACATGACTGTGTGTGACAGAGGGTACTTTCAGTACCTCTTATCGGTTCTCCCTTCTATTCCAGTCTCATATTGCCCGTGGAAAGAAAGATTGTCGGTATGCCTCTGTGTGGGCTCTAATCTCTCTGATTTTATCCTCATGGTCTCTTCGCGAGATATACGTAGGAGGGAGCAATATACTGCTTGACTCTTCGGTGAAGGTATGGTCTCGAAACTTTAACAAAAGCCCGTACCGAGCTACTGAGCGTCCCTCTTGCAGAGTCTTCCACTGGAGTTTATCTATCATCTCCGTAACGCTTTCGCGATTACTAAATGATCCCGTAACGAAGCGCGCTGCTCTCCGTTGGATCTTCTCTATCTCTTCTATCGACCCTATCTGGTACGGATGCCGACCGGTGGGCAATATTCAAGCAATGGGCGAACAAGTTTATTGTATCCAGAATGAGATTTTCACTCTGTAGCGGAGTGTGCGCTGATATGAAACTTCCTGGCAGATTAAAACTGTGTGCCCGACCGAGACTCGAACTCGGGACCTTTGCCTTTCGCGGGCAAGTGCTCTACCAACAGAGCTACCGAAGCACGACTCACGCCCGGTACTCACAGCTTTACTGCTTTACTTCTGCCAGTATCCGTCTCCTACCTTCCAAACTTTACAGAAGCTCTTCTGGCAAACATGCAGAATTAGCACTCCTGAAAGAAAGGATACTGTGGAGACATGGCTTAGCCACAGCCTGGGGGATGTTTCCAGAATGAGATTTTCACTCTGCAGCGGAGTGTGCGCTGATATGAAACTTCCTGGCAGATTAAAACTGTGTGCCCGACCGAGACTCGAACTCGGGACCTTTGCCTTTCGCGGGCAAGTGCTCTACCATCTGAGCTACCCAAACACGACTCACGCCCCGTCCTCACAGCTTTACTTCTGCCAGTATCCGTCTCCTATCTTCCAAACTTTACAAAAGCTCTCCTGCGCACCTTGGAGAACTAGCACTCCTGAAAGAAAGGATATTGCGGAGACACGGCTTGCCACAGCCTGGGGGATGTTTCCAGAGTGAGATTTTCACTCTGCAGCGGAGTGTGCGCTGATATGAAACTTTCCTGGCAGATTATAACTGTGTGCCGGACCGAGACTCGAAATCGGGACCTTTGCCCCGTGAAGTGAGGGCGTGTGACACTGACGATGGTGATCCGTCCGTCCGGGATGTGACATTAAGCTTGGCAGTAACCTTGGTACTATTCGGAAGGAAAAGGCGACACGCCGACACCGAGGTTCATACTCTTCTTCCATCATCATCATTGTCCGTCCCCGGTAACTGAGTGGTCAGCGCGACAGACTGTCAATCTTAAGGGCCTGGGATTGATTCCCGGCTGGGTCGGAGATTTTCTCCGCTCATGGACTGGTGTTGTCCTAATCATCATCATTTCATGGCCATCGACGCGAAAGTCGCCGAAGTGGCGTCAAATCGAAAGACTTGCACCCGGCGAACGGTCTACCCGACGGGAAGCCCTAGTCAAAGGACATTTTACTTCATCATCATTCATTCAAGCTGTACACGACACCACAATACACATACACGAACACACACACACATATCGATTAGCCGCACGGGGTAGTCGTGCGGTCTAGGGCACCTTGCCACGGTTCGCGCGGCTCCCTCCGTCGGAGGTTCGAGTTCACCGTCGGGTAGTGGTGTGCGTGTTGTCCATAGCGCAAGTTAATTTATGTTAGATTAAGTAGTGTGTAAGCTTAGGGACCGATGACCTCAGCAGTTTGGTCCCACGAGATCTTACCATAAATTTTTAATTACACATCCATTACAGTAACCTACAATCAACAGGTACACTAAAGGCACAACTCCCGCTACGACAAAATGGCCCATTGTACGGGGAGGAGAAGTACCGTCTGCGACGGGATCTCCTAGGCAGCAGTGCCATACGATCTCTCTTTCCGCATTTCTCGCCGTAACCTCCAAGCATACTCCGAATGTTTTTGGGAAGAGATTTCATCTGATTTTGTAAAAATGCATTTTTGTTGTTGCCTGTCTTCACTGTTACATGACTGTGCGCTTCTGCGTGTTGCCATCGCTGACTTTGTTAATTGGTTATGTGTTTTAAGAGTTGATGTGTTTGGTGTATCTAGTATGAAAGATCGTGGCAGTCTGCAGGATGTACTAGCTCGAGCAAGTGGTTTTGTATATTTCTGAACATCAGAATTAATTTAAACCATGAATAATTCTACTCACTCATTGTACACTTGTAAACAAATCAGAGGGTCTCGTTTCCAAATGAATAACTTCAATTCCTTCACAATGTCAGCAAAATCGTTCTTCAGTTATTACCCATATTGTCTTATTTAACGTTACTTGGGCGTTATAGGCATACTGCCATAGAAGTACGTGATACAGAAATTGAATACATCACTCCCCAGTGTAGTGTGCGAGTCATAAGAGAACTTCGTGACGGATTAAGGTTGTATGCGGATGAGGACTCGATCCCGAAGCCTTGCTGTATACTACAACGTTTTTATGGATTGAACTAACGAACCACACCTCAAGACCTTCCTCAATGCTACTACCTGAAAATGTGTTGTTGTTGTGGTCTTCAGTCCAGAGACTGGTTTGATGCAGCTCTCCATGCTACTCTATCCTGTGCAAGCTTGTTCATCTCCCAGTACCTACTGCAACCTACATCCTTCTGAATCTGCTTAGTGTATTCATCTCTTGGTCTCCCTCTACGACTTTTAACCTCCACGCGTTTACAATACTAAATTAGTGGTCCCTTTATGCCTCAGAATATCTCCTACCAACCGATCCCTTCTTCTAGTGAAGTTGTGCCACAAACTTCTCTTCTCCCCAATCCTATTCAATACGTTACGTGATCTACCCATCTGATTTTCAGCATTCTTCTGTAGCACCACGTTTCGAAAGCTTCTATTCTCGTCTTGTCCAGACTATTTATCGTCCATATTTCAGTTCTATACATGGCTACACTCCATACAAATACTTTCAGAAACAACTTCGTGACACTTAAATATATAACGATGTTTACAAATTTCCATTCTTCAGAAAAGCTTTCCTTGCCATTGCCAGTCTACATTTTATATCCTCTCTACTTCGACCATCATCAGTTATTTTGCTCCCCAAACAGTAAAACTCATTTACTACTTTAAGTGTCTCATTTTCTACTCTAATAGCTTCAACATCACCCGATTTAATTCGACTACATTCCATTATCCTCGTTTTGCTTTTGTTGATGTTCATCTTATATCCTCCTTTCAAGACACTATCCATTCCGTTCAACTGCTCTTCCAAGTCCTTTGCTGTCTCTGACAGAATTACAATGTCATCGGCGAACCTCAAAGTTTTTATTTCTTCTCCAAGGATTTTAATATCTACTCCGAATTTTTCTTTTGTCTCCTTTACTGCTTGCTCAATATACAGATTGAATAACATCGGGGAGAGACTACAACCCTGTCTCACTCCCTTCCCAACCACTGCTTCCCTTTCATGCCCCTCAACTCTTACAACTGCCATGTGGTTTCTGTACAAATTGTAAATAGCCTCTCGCTCCCTGTATTTTACCGCTGCCACCTTCAGAATTTGAAAGAGAGTATTCCAGTCAACATTGTCAAAAGCTTTCTCTAAGTCTACAAATGCTAGAAACGTTGGTTTGCCCTTCTTTAATCTAGCTTCTAAGATAAGTCGTAGGGTCAGTATTGCCTCACGTGTTCCAACATTTCTACGGAATCCAAACTGATCTTCCCCGAGGTCGGGTTCTACCAGTTTTTCCGTTCGCCTGTAAATAATTCGCGTTAGTATCTTGCAGCCGTGACTTATTAAACTGGTAGTTCGGTAATTTTCACATCTGTCAACACCTGCTTTCTTTGGGATTGGAATTATTATATCTTTCCCGATATTTTCCAAACTCCACAGGGCACCTACCCTGTTCCACACTTCGAGTACACCCACCTCTCACTTTCTCCCAGAGGTGCTAGTCTAGCGAATTATGCAATGCATCTTCTGTGGAGCTTGGGAAGTACAAGAGAGCCACTACAAAATGGAGATTAGAGTCTGAAAGTTATGGTTGGCTGGAGATTTCAAAGCCTAGTTACATCGTAGACGAACACGTAAACGAGAACGTAGCTCTCCTCACCTGCAGACTGGCCACATGCCCTTTACAGGTCAACCTACGCACTGGTCAGCTTATTCCCCTCGTATTGTACCCAGAAGCTTTCGAGACAATAGCCACTCGTTAGTTCGTTGCGTGACTCGACCTTTCAGAACAAAGAGCGTGAAAGAACAATCGGGGTTTCAGTCCCGATATGGCATCCAGTTCAGAATACTATCTTACTGCGTGTTCACCCACACGTTGACAGGAGAGCAGTTTTACTGATTTAGTGTGACGTTCTGCCTGACGGCGCGAGTCTAAGAAGCACGTGGTTGATACATTAACGTTGTGAGCAGAGACAGCTGCTGTAGGCACAAAGGACTCCCAGCGCCTCCGTTGGGCGGCCTAATGCGCTCGTTAGCGACCCGGCAGCTCGCACGTGGACGCTGAAAGGATCGCCGCGTGGCCAATCGGAGTGGATCGCTAACTTTTCCCCCTCTGATTCTGCGTGCACGGGCCGATTGGTCAGGCTCACAGCAAAATGCACTCTCGCTTGGCCCACAGCTCATGTCCGTGACGAGCTCATTGTTGGCGCTGGCCTACCACTTATTCCGATCCGTCACACCGGTTCAGATCGACAGGGCACACAGGCTGTCGGTTACCAGGCCCAAAGAGAATCGCACGTCGCTCGTGACTAGTAGCATCAGTTTTCATTATATGTTTTGCATATATGATCACAGTCGCTGTTACAGTTTCGTAAACACTGCGGCTAAGAACGTACAATGACGAAACGGAAAAGTGTTATACCATGAACATCTTAACCGAACGCTAAGAAACTAATATTCCAGTATCTTTATGCATGTAGAATACACTGATTAAATTTCATCCTTAGAGCTTCTTTTTAATATTTTCGGTAGAGAAAAAAAGCAGTTCTACGTAACGAGAACGGTCTGTGTAGACGACGGCTGTTGCGCGTGTTTAGCATTTGTTATACTCCTCGTTTGATAGTAACATGATGGAAAATAGTAAGGGTAGCATCATGAGCAAACCGCCGTAGTTGTTGCATCCGAAAGAACGTTTCTTGTTACACCACCGTTTCCTGATTTCCTTCAGGACGTCAAGACAAAGCTACCGTCAACGCGAATGTTGCTGCAATTCGGCAGTGCTCTACCCGGCACTATCCTATTACATGAGGTAAGCCATTGACCTTTCCTGCGACGTTTGAATTGACTGCAGATGTGATTCCAATGCGGCGGCTGTGGCCACACTATCCGCGCAGCTAACCGTGCGTTTTTCCAGTGGTACTCCAGGAACGTAGCTCTGTGCATCGTTCTCCAATTGCGCACATTTACTCAGTCGGCTATAGGAGGACCTATAGCCTACCACGGTTAGCACACCACGGTGCATATCAGCATCTTCCACGTTCACAAATTCATCGCCAAAGACGCGATAAGTGTTAGAAAAAAATAGTCTAGCATCGAGGGCGATCAAACCTTTGACAGTGGCATTAGGCACTTATATCAGACGATCAATTACAATTACAAAATGATCTGGAGAGAATTTCTGTGTTGTTGTTATTGTTGTGGTCTTCAGTCCTGAGACTGGTTTGATGCAGCTCTCCATGCTACTCTATCCTGTGCAAGCTTCTTCATCTCCCAGTACCTACTGCAACCTACATCCTTCTGAATCTGCTTAGTGTAGTCATCTCTTGGTCTCCCTCTACGATTTTTACCCTTTACGCTGCCCTCCAATACTAAATTGGTGATCCCTTTATGCCTCAGAACATGTCCTACCAACCGATCCCTTCTTCTGGTCAAGTTGTGCCACAAACTTCTCTTCTCCCCAATCCTATTCAATACTTCCTCATTAGTTATGTGATCTACCCATCTAATCTTCAGCATTATTCTGTAGCACCACATTTCGAAAGCTTCTATTCTCTTCTTGACCAAACTATTTATCGTCCATGTTTCACTTCCATACATGGCTTCACTCCATACAAATACTTTCAGAAATGACTGCCTGACACTTAAATCTATACTCGATGTTAACTAACTTCTCTTCTTCAGAAACGCTTTCCTTGCCATTGCCAGTCTACATTTTATATCCTCTCTACTTCGGCCATCATCAGTTATTTTGCTCCCCAAATAGCAAAACTCCTTTACTATTTTAAATGTCTCATTTCCAAATCTCATTACCTCAGCATCAGCCGATTAATTCGACTACATTCCATTATCCTCGTTTTGCTTTTGATGATGTTCATTTTATATCCTCCTTTCAAGACGCTATCCATTCCATTCAACTGCTCTTTCAAGTCCTTTGCTGTCTCTGACAGAATTACGATGTCATCGGCGAACCTCAAAGTTTTTATTTCTTCTCTATGGATTTTAATACCTACTTCAAATTTTTCTTTTGTTTCCTTTACTGCTTGCTAAATATACAGATTGAATAACATCGGGGAGAGACTACAACCCTGTCTCACTCCCTTCCCAACCACTGCTTCCCTTTCATGCCCCTCGACTCTTATAACTGCCATCTGGTTTCTGTACAAATTGTAAATAGCCTTTCGCTCCCTGTATTTTACCGCTGCCACCTTCAGAATTTGATAGAGAGTATTCCAGTCAACATTGTCAAAAGCTTTCTCTAAGTCTACAAATGCTAGAAACGTTGGTTTGCCCTTCTTTAATCTAGCTTCTAAGATACGTCGTAGGGTCAGTATTGCCTTACGGTTCCAACATTTCTACGGAATCCAAACTGATCTTCCCCGAGGTCGGTTTCTACTAGTTTTCCATTAGTCTGTAAAGATTTCGCGTTAGTATTTTGCAGCTGTGACTTATTAAACTGATAGTTCGGTAATTTTCACATCTGTCAACACCTGCTTTCTTTGGGTTTTGAATTATTATATTCTTGTTGAAGTCTGAAGGTATTTCGCCTGTCTCATACATCTTGCTCACCAGATGGTACAGTTTCGTCAGGACTGGCTCTTCCAAGGCCGTCAGTAGTTCCAATGGAATGTTGTCTACTCCGGGGCTTTGTTTCGACTCAGGTCTTTCAGTGCTCTGTCAAACTCTACACGCAGTACCGTATCTCCCATTTCATCTTCATCTACATCCTCTTCCATTTCCATAATATTGTCATCAAGTACATCGCCCTTGTGTAGACCCTCTATATACTCCTTCCACCTTTCTGCTTTCCCTTCTTTGCTTAGAACTGGGTTTCCATCTGAGCTCTTGATGTTCATACAAGTGGTTCTCTTATCTCCAAAGGTGTCTTTAATTTTCCTGTAGGCAGTATCTATCTTACCCCTAGTGAGATAAGCCTCAACATCCTTTCATTTGTCCTCTAGC
Source organism: Schistocerca gregaria (assembly GCF_023897955.1). Taxonomy (NCBI): domain Eukaryota; kingdom Metazoa; phylum Arthropoda; class Insecta; order Orthoptera; family Acrididae; genus Schistocerca; species Schistocerca gregaria. The sequence continues at coordinate 736,056,304 of NC_064923.1, forward strand.
CATCCCTGCTTAGCCATTTTGCACTTCCTGTCGATCTCATTTTTGAGACGTCTGTATTCCTTTTTGCCTGCTTCATTTACTGCATTTTATATTTTCTCCTTTCATCAATTAAATTCAATATTTCTTCTGTTACCCAAGGATTTCTACTAGCCCTCGTCTTTTTACGTACTTGATCCTCTGCTGATTTCACTACTTCATCCCTCAAAGCTACCCATTCTTCTTTTACTGTATTTCTTTACCCCATTCCTGTCAATTGCTCCCTTATGCTCTCCCTGAAACTCTGTACAGCCTGTGGTTCTTTTAGTTTATCCATGTCCCATCTCCTTAAATTCCCACTTTTGTGCAGTTTCTTCAGTTTTAATCTACAGGTCATAACCAATAGATTGTGGTCAGAGTCGACTTCTGCCCCTGTAAATCTCTTAAAATTTAAAACCTGATTCCTATATCTCTGTCTTACCATTATATAATCTATCTGATACCTTTTAGTATCTCCAGGCATCTTTCATGTCTACAGCCTTCTTTCATGATTCTTGAACCAAGTGTTACCTATGATTAAATTGTGCTCTGTGCAAAATTCTACCAGGCGGCTTGCTCTTTCATTTTTTGCCCCCGTCCATATTCACCTACTACGTTTCCTTCTCTCCCTTTTCCTGCTACCGAATTTCAGTCACCCATAACTATTAAATTTTCATCTCCCTTCACTATCTGAATAATTTGTTTTATTTGATCATACCTTTCTTCAATTTCTGTATGGTGCTAAAAGTGGCAGTTGGCACTAAACAAAGAAAAGTGAGGTCATCCACATGGGTACTAAATGAAATCCGATAACTTTTGGGTATACGATAATTCGCACAAATCTAAGGGCTGTCAATTCGCCTAGGTACCTAGTATAATTACAGTTACGAGCAACTTAAATTAGAAAGCGCGCATAGATAATATTTTGGCGAAGGCGAAACAAAGACTGCGCTTTGTTGGCAGAACACTTAGAAGATGCGACAAACACACTAACGAGACAGCATACATTACACTTGTCCGTCCTTTGCTGGAATGTTGCTGTGTGGGATCCTTACTAGGTTGGATTGACGGAGGACATCGAAAAAGTGCAAAGAAGGGCAGCCCGTTTCGTGTTATCGCGCAATAGGGGTGAAAGTGTCACTGATATGATATGCGAATTGGGGTGGCAGTCACTGAAACAACGGCGATGAGATCTATTTACGAAATTTGAATCACCAACTTTGTCTTCTGAAAGCGAAAATATTTTGTTGACACTCACCTACGTAGGGAGAAATGATCATCATAATAAAATAAGAGAAATCATGCGCCATTCGAGAGTGAAATGGTAGAGTAGTAATATGAAATGGTTCGATGAACCCTCTGCGAAACACTTAAGTGTGAATTGCAGAGTAACCATGTAGATGTAGATGTAGATCATTTTCTATGTGTTCTTTTCAATTTAAGATGTTCGTGATTGTAATTCCTAGGTATTTAAATGAATTTGCAGCCTTTAGATTAGATTTATTTATCGTGTAGCCGAAGTTTAACGGATTCCTTTTAGCACCCATGAGGATGAACTCACACCTTCCATTATTTAGGGTCAACTGTCACTTTTCGCATCACAGACCTCTCTCTTCTAAATCGTTTTGCAATTTATTTTGTACTTCTGGTGACGATAAACGACAGCATCATCTCCAAACAACCAAAGATGTGTGCTCAGATTCTCTCCTAAATCCTTTATATAGGTAACGAGGGTCTATAACACTACCGTTTTTCTGGATTCCTTTTCGTGAATTACTACGAACTTCCCCACTTAGCCACCGAGTCACCAGTTGCGTTATGAGCGGGAATTTAATTTGCTCTTCCACATTTGTAGTGACGTTCAATCAGGCAAGGAACATGAAGAGTTATTTCGGCTCTACTTTGAGGAAAAATTGGAGGTAAGTAGGGTGTATTTGCAGCGTTACTCCGGAGACGTGAATCTGCCGCACGCGCTTTTTAGAGTCCATTTCCGTTTCGTTGCCGGCCGCGGTGGTCTCGTGGTTCTAGGCGCGCAGTCCGGAACCGTGCGACTGCTACGGTCGCAGGTTCGAATCCTGCCTTGGGCATGGATGTAAGTGATGTCCTTAGGTTAGTTACGTTTAAGTAGTTCTAAGTTCTAGGGGACTAATGACCACAGCAGTTGAGTCTCATAGTGCTCAGAGCCATTTGAACCATTTTGAACCGTTTAGTTAAAGACTGAGTCGTTTTTTGTTTCGTTTTATAAAATGTAAACGCATCTGTCATGGAGACATACTGTTTAGCCACAGATAACTACCTTGGTGACCGTCAGTATCCGAAATCGCCATAAGACTGTTAAAATAATACTTGACTCACCAGTCTATCAAGGCAGCGGCCCAGTGGATACACCGGTTCCCGTCAGATCACCGAAGTTACGCGCTGTCGGGCGTGGCCGGCACTTGGATGGGTCACCATCCAGGGTGCCATGCACTGTGGCCACTTTTCTGGGTGCTCTCAGCCTCGTGATGCCAATAGAGGAACTACTCGACCAAATAGTGACGGCTCCGGTCAAAGAAAACCATCATAACGACCGGGAGAAAGGTGTGCTGACCACACGCCCCTTCTATGCGCATCCTTATCCGAGGATGACACGGCGATCGGATGGTTCCGATGGGCTACTTGTGTCCTGAAGACGGAGTGCTACCAGTCTATCCGCTATGGTCGCAGGTTTGAATCCTGCCTCGGGCATGGATGTGTGTGATGTCCTTAGGTTAGTTAGGTTTAAGTAGTTCTAAGTTCGAGGGGACTGATGACATCAGAAGTTAAGTCCCATAGTGCTCAGAGCCATTTGAACCATTTTGAACCAGTCTATCAAGGTGGTGATTAAGTCAGTTCTCGAAACTGAACTTTAAAGTCTACTAGGTACCACTGATGGTGGCTTCACTCGCAACATGGACAGTTTTGGTACTTGGAAGAATCGGATTGTAGATAGACTCTCTTGCGGTGGGGCTGCGAGTTCATTGACTCTGACTTCTCCCCGCCGCCCTTTCCCAGGCAGGTGCCGTGGTTCTCACCGACAGCTGCGCGTCCCCAGTTACCTGCGGACTGTGGACCAGCTTCACACGCGCGCGGCTCAGCTGGCGCACTGCGGCTTGTCTCGACCCAGGCAGCAGCCAGCAGGTCCCGGCGGTGAAACCGGTAGAGCCGAGTCGCTCGTGCTTCATTTCCGCGCGGCCCCCATTACCGCTATCTGGCGCCGTATCTGCCGCTTATCAGCATCTCTCTGACAAGTCACTGCCGCGCTCTCGACGAAAGCCCAGCCGTGTGGGCGGCATTCCTGCGGCTTGCGAAACACCGGGGGTGAATTAAGGACAGCGTGTTCGGTCAGGTTCCACTGTAATAGATGAGAGCTTTTCCACAGTGGGCGGAGACCGTCGTATGTTCTGCAGCTGACAATCTCGCCTTTAACTATACCCACGGCATCTATGCTAAGTAGACCGACTGCACTCAGTTCCACGTCCAAGTCAGCTTATTAAGCTAATCATCAAGTCTCAGTCTGAGCTTTTTTGTTTTCGATTTGTCTTCACGCTCCGAGCTGCCACGGTACGAATAATTTTCCCTCACTGCTCCCTCTGCGCCAATTTGTTTGGGCTTGACTCGTCTGGCGAGAAAGCTGTCGCTTTTCTTAAAGAATACTGCCTATTCCTCACGCGGAGGTAGAATGTTCAAATGTGTTTGAATTCCTGAGGGACCAAACTGCTGAGGTCATCGGTTCCTAGACTCACATACCACATAAACTATCTTATACTAGCCGTCCGCGGTGGTATCGCGGTTCTGGGCGCTCAGTCCGGAACCGCGCGACTGCTACGGTCGCAGGTTCGAATCCTGCCTCGGGCATGGATGTGTATGATGTCCTTAGGTTAGTTAGGTTTAAGTAGTTCTAAGTTCTAGGCGACTGATGACCACAGATGTTAAGTCGCATAGTGCTCAGAGCCATTTGAACCATTTATCTTATACTAAGAACAACACACGCACACCCATGCCCGAGGGAGGACTGTAACCTCCGGCGGGAGGGGCCACGCGATCCGTGAAATGGCGCCTCAAACCACGCAGCCACTCTGCGCGACGCGAAGGTAGAGTGGGATATCGAGTAGCTAAGTACCACGACATCGAGCAGACACTTGGAATTCGGTATTTATGAAAGGGCTACCACCAGCACCGACTGGGAGAGACTAAAACGACAGGCATACTCTTTCACTTCACTAGGGCCACAGGTCTCGTCTTAGCATTGCCAGGCGTAAACGAGCAATTGCTACCCATGCCCTTGTCGTGCGGCAGCGCCCAAAACGAAGAAAAAAAGTAAAACTAAAGCAACCCAAATCATCTTTTGTTCTCAGGTTTTTTATGAGCCGTTTTATTGTTATCTTAGGAATTTTGCACAGTTTATTCAACATTTTAAGTTTATAAAAGGAATATATTTTACACAATAATGATATACGAAAGGATGATGAATGTAATACAAAATAACAAACGCTAATTCAAAAAGAACAAAATAACAATTTGAATCACAATCGAATTTTCCTAATGGAATTCTACACTCCTGGAAATTGAAATAAGAACACCGTGAATTCATTGTCCCAGGAAGGGGAAACTTTATTGACACATTCCTGGGGTCAGATACATCACATGATCACACTGACAGAACCACAGGCACATAGACACAGGCAACAGAGCATGCACAATGTCGGCACTGGTACAGTGTATATCCACCTTTCGCAGCAATGCAGGCTGCTATTCTCCCATGGAGACGATCGTAGAGATGCTGGATGTAGTCCTGTGGAACGGCTTGTCATGTCATTTCCACCTGGCGCCTCAGTTGGACCAGTGTTCGTGCTGGACGTGCAGACCGCGTGAGACGACGCTTCATCCAGTCCCAAACATGCTCAATGGGGGACAGATCCGGAGATCTTGCTGGCCAGGGTAGTTGACTTACACCTTCTAGAGCACGTTGGGTGGCACGGGATACATGTGGATTTGCATTGTCCTGTTGGAACAGCAAGTTCCCTTGCCGGTCTAGGAATGGTAGAACGATGGGTTTGATGACGGTTTGGATGTACCGTGCACTATTCAGTGTCCCCTCGACGATCACCAGAGGTATACGGCCAGTGTAGGAGATCGCTCCCCACACCATGATGCCGGGTGTTGGCCCTGTGTGCCTCGGTCGTATGCTGTCCTGATTGTGGCGCTCACCTGCACGGGGCCAAACTCGCATACGACCATCATTGGCACCAAGGCAGAAGCGACTCTCATCGCTGAAAACGACACGTCTCCATTCGTCCCTCCATTCACGCCTGTCGCGACACCACTGGAGGCGGGCTGCACGATGTTGGGGCGTGAGCGGAAGAAGGCCTAACGGTTTGCGGGACCGTAGCCCAGCTTCATGGAGACGGTTGCGAATGGTCCTCGCCGATACCCCAGGAGCAACAGTGTCCCTAATTTGCTGGGAAGTGGCGGTGCGGTCCCCTACGGCACTGCGTAGGATCCTACGGTCTTGGCGTGCATCCGTGCGTCGCTGCGGTCCGGTCCTAGGTCGACGGGCACGTGCACCTTCCGCCGACCACTGGCGACAACATCGATGTACTGTGGAGACCTCACGCCCCATGTGCTGAGCAATTCGGCGGTACGTCCACCCGGCCTCCCGCATGCCCACTATACGCCCTCGCTCAAAGTCCGTCAACTGCACATACGGTTCACGTCCACGTTGTCGCGGCATGCTACCAGTGTTAAAGACTGCGATGGAGCTCCGTATGCCACGGCAAACTGGCTGACACTGACGGCGGCGGTGCACAAATGCTGCGCAGCTAGCGCCATTCGACGGCCAACACCGCGGTTCCTGGTGTGTCCGCTGTGCCGTGCGTGTGATCATTGCTTGTACAGCCCTCTCGCAGTGTCCGGAGCAAGTATGGCGGGTCTGACACACCGGTGTCAATATGTTTTTTTTTCCATTTCCAGGAGTGTATATATGAAGATGGTATTTGTTCTTTCGCACGACCATCAGCTCGTTAGAATGAAATTAGAATGAAATACCCTTAGCTGCATATAGGCGTTGATACGAGTCAACAGGACTCGATCCCGGGATCTCCTGCTTACATGGCAGACGCTCTATCCATCTGAGCCACCGAGGACACAGGGGATAGCGCGACTGCAGGGATTCATCTCTGGCAAGCCTCTCGTGAGACGCACATTCGCAACTTATTGTCCCACACTATATTCATAGTGCCCCTGCCCATCATACTCATTACTCGCAGATTTACTGTCGATTCCCATAAGAGTTCGGGCATTTTCGGACATGTCCGAAAGAACACATAATATATATATATATATATATATATATATATATATATATATATATATATATATATATATATATATATAGGATGTTACAAAAAGGTACGGCCAAACTTTCAGGAAACATTCCTCACACACAAATAGAGAAAAGATGTTATGTGGACATGTGTCTGGGAACGCTTGGTTTCCATGTTAGAGGTCATTTTAGTTCCGTCCATCTACGTTCAATGGAGCACGTTGTCACGATTTCATACGGGATACTTTACCTGTGCTACTAGAACATGTGCCTTTACAAGTACGACACAACATGTGGTTCATCCGCGATGGAGCTCCTGCACATTTCAGTCGAAGTGTTCGTACTCTTCTCAACAACAGATTCGGTGCCCGATGGATTGGTAGAGGCGGACCAATTCCATGGCCTCCACGCTTTCCTGAGCTCAACCCTCTTGACTTTCATTTATGGGGGCATTTGAAAGCTCTTGTCTACGCAACCCCGGTACCAAATGTAGAGACTCTTCGTGCTCGTATTGTGGACGGCTGTGATACAATACGCCATTCTCCAGGGCTGCATCAGGGCATCAGAGATTCCATGCGGCGGAGGGTGGATGCATGTGTCCTCGCTAACGGAGGACATTTTGAACATTTCCCGTAACAAAGTGTTTGAAGTCACGCTGGTACGTTCTGTTCTGTGTGTTTCCATTCTATGATTAATGTGATTTGAAGAGAAGTAATAAAATGAGCTCTAACATGGAAAGTAAGCGTTTCCGGACACATGTCCACATAACATATTTTCTTTCTTCGTGCGGATGCACAAACAGTGCCCGAACTCTTACGAGAATCGGCAGTAAAGCCGCGAGTAATGAGTATGATGTGCAGGGACACTTTGAATATAGTGCGGGACAATAAGTTGCGAATGTGCGTCTCACGAGAGGCGTGCCAGAGATGAATCCATGCAGTAGCACTAATCTTTGTGCCTTCGGTGTCTCAGATGAACAGAGCGCCTGCCATGTAAGCAGGAGATCCCGGGTTCGAGTCCCAGTAGTGGCACACATTTTCAGCTGCCCCTGTTGACTTATATCAACGCCTGTATGCAGCTAAGGGTATTCATTTCATTGGAATTTCATAGGTAGATATGATGAACATGAAAATAAATGATTACAATTTTAGGGAAATTTATTCGAGAGGAAGTGCTGGAGGCATTGATTTATAGAGTTGTCGTATGTTCTCCTGATGGATATCGTGCCAAATTCTGTCCAGCTGGAGCGCTAGATCATCAAAAGCCCGAGCTGGTTGGAGGGTCCAGTCCATAATACTCCAAACGTTCTCAGTTAGGGGTGAGATCCGACAAACTTGTTGGCCAATGTAAGGTTTGGCAAGCAAGAAGACAAGCAGCAGAAACTCTCGTTGTGTGCGGACGGGCACTATCTTGCTGAAATGTATGCCCAAGATGGATTGCCGTGAAGGGCAACAAAACAGGGCGCAGAATATCGTCGACTTTTTGCTACGCTTAAAAGGGTGCCAGGGAAGACAATCAAAGGGATCCTGCTATGAAATGAAATGCCACACCAGACTATCTCTCTAGATTGTCCGTCCGTATGATGGAGTCAGGTTGGTATCCCAGCACTGTCCAGAGCGTTTCCAGGCACGTCTTCGCAGGTCATCGGGGCTCATCTACTCCAGTCGATGATGTTCCAGGCCGACAGCACTGCAAACGGGCTTGTTGCTGTACAGAGGTCAGTGGTAGTCGGCACAAGGGGCGCCGTCAGCCCAGCCCCCTTCCCTTCCGCTGCCTGTTAGTGGTCCTTGTGTGGTCACTAAGGCACCAGTTGCATGTCGGATCGATGGTAATGATGAATCCGCGGCTTTGAGTGGCTCTCTAACAACGCTCGGTATTCTCGTTCTGTCGTCTCTCTAGGTCGGCCGGTTTCTTCTTGACGTTATATTCGCCATGGTTTACCCATTCAAGAAAACGTCGTCAATTCGTAGCATCGCTACTATTCAGATGTAGAACGATTCGCCTATTACTTTAACTCGCTTCGTTGAGTACAACTGCACGTACTCTTTCCAAAGCTGACATCTGCGTATAGTGTCCACCCGCCTCCCTGCGAGGTAAGTTACCGCCCAACTGAGTACACGGAAAGAAATTTTCAGATTTTATGTCCTGGTATCGACATGTCCTGTGTGTACTATCCATGGCAGTTGCACGGTGAAATTGCGTTGCAACGCCACGCATTCATCCACTGGCTGCCAGAGATTCCAGTTTTGGATTTTCCGTCGATACCTATGTGAATATCAATGTGTTACCAGTTTCATAATTTCTCTGTGGTGCGTCATTTTTTGTGATGGGTGTAATTACAGCAGGTGGCCATTACCGCTGAATTTTTGGTGCCGTCTGCACATATCCTTACGAATGACCATAACAAGTAGAGTGTCATCTTGGGACCACATTGCCGGACTGGTGGTGCTAGCACAACACCTGGCCCGTAGATATGGCCGTTACATTCTCCTGTTCCTGACGACAATGAGAGCTCATTTTGTCAATAATGGTCTAGGTTGGAAGCGTGAAGTTTACTCACTGAAATACCTATTTAAAACTAATTAGTCTATGACAATAAACAATTAACTACAACAATTTTAACAATGTATGCTAGGCCACAGTACGTTGCAGCATACACGAACTGAGATGATACTATTATGAGCAATCCCTTGCTCAGAGATCCATCATTCTGTTATGATTAGAGCTCATTCTGATCCTGATATTCAACCCTTTTGATGTAGACCACGTACAGTTCCACTTTAACACTTTTCTATTAGGTCACTTTTTTGTCCATCTGTTTGGTACAATTTTTGCAGTTGATTTAAATTAATTCCCTGATGAGCTGGAGACATGATATTTTAAACATTTCTCAAAGATGGATGCAATACCACTCAGTTTCTTGTCTCTCTATTTGGTAAGGGTAATAGCAGGGTCGAAAAAGGTTGGTAATGCCTGACATGTAGGCTGCGCTGCACAATAGGCATGTTGATCAGATAGTATCAGAATCAGTTTCAAGGGGTACGTATGCAGATAAACATTGTTGAGCGTAGAGAGGGGAGGAGGAGATGAACAGTGAGAGGAGGGAGGATGTGGACAGACTGAGGTGGGTGCAGAAGATTGACAGATAGAGATGGGAGGAGGAGATAGAAAAAGATGGGGGAGAAGAATCAGTGGACAAAGAGAGGGACGAGGAGGCGATGGACAGTGAGAGGAGGAAGGAAATGAACAAAGAGGGGGAGGCAATACATGTAACACGGGCAATGCTGCAGGTATACAGCCAGTAAGGAAATAAAAATCTTATAAAATTAATTTCGCTTTCTGTTTATTTTTCAGGAAAATAACAATTAACCAGTCAGAAATATTATTAGTAGGTAGGTATGATACTATTCTATTTCGGATATGATCTGGTGAAAAGAGACTTGAATGAACGTGACATTTAACATGTCTCTCTTATAATCTCATAAAAATGTTTAAAGTTCATTTAGAAATTACACACTTATACAGGGATAAAAGCTAGAAAAAATTATTTAAAGAAAAATAAATTTTTAATATAATACTTTTTTAAATTGACTGAGAAATAATATTTCCCCGTCCCATTCAGATTCCTAATCCCACACAAACAGTTCTAAAAATTTTGTGACAGTGAATTTTTGATAGCTGTGAAAATACTTGTAAAATTTATAACGAGAAACGTGGGGCGCGTGCAGTATTTAACTGATGCATGAATAGGTCACCTCTTAACTATTATCACTTCTGCTCTGCTGAAGGATGGGTTTTTGTTCGCCAGCGTAAGAAGGACACTGCGATGGTGACGGAAAGGCTGCAGTGACACTGAGCCATCTCCTAAATGGAATCTTCGTATATCCATAGTTGAAATGGAGGACAGTGGGACGTCAGCTGGTATAAATTTATATTAAAAATGAAGAAATTCCTCCAGCTGTATTTAAGGTGTCTAGTTTATTTTGGCTACTAGTTTCTACGTTGTATCAACGTCATCTTCAGGCCCACACACTTGTTGACGTCAACTGCTTGCGGCTGATAATAGAAGTCAGTGGTGAGATACAGACGTGCTCCGTGTGGAAGGTGGATAGTGTGCACGTCCGTATCTCACCACTGACTTCTATTATCAGCCGCAAGCAGTTGACGTCAACAAGTGTGTGGGCCTGAAGATGATGTTGATACAACGTTGAAACTAGTAGCCAAAATAAAATCGACACCTTAAATACAGCTGGAGGAATTTCTTCATTTTTAATATAAACACTATATGGAAGGTCTTCTTATCCTACATGAAAGATGTCAGTTTCTGCAGACGGAATATCTCGGAGAAACAGAACGTAACGGTAACTATAAACCGAAAAATAAGATCCGTGACTATCTGAAGCCATGTTCGCGAATCTCAGGAAAAATTAGGAGTCTACAGACTACCGTGTAGTTGCCGACAGGTGTACTTGTATACCACCAAGAGAATGATGGAAAATAAGGAATAGAGGAGCACAAAGTTAATTATCTGAGAAATGAAAAGGATAAAGCTGTAAGATTTTATTTGGGAAAACGCAAGTCCTGGCCGCCACGAGTGATTGTGTAGAGGGGCGGCGGAGGTTGTTAAGCACGCTGCTGAACGGTTAATGGCGTCCGGTTCTGAAAACTGCCCAAGTCTTATGCAGTCGGACGACAACGACGACGACGACGACAGCAACAGCCAACGATCGAAACTTCCTGGTAGATTAAAACTGTGTGTCGGACCGAGACTCGAACTCGGGACCTTTGCCTTTCGCGGGCGTGTGCTCTACCAACTGAGCTACCCAAGCACGACTCACGCCCCGCCCTCACAGCATCACTTTTCCCACAGCTTCGTCTCCTACCTTCCAAAGGTTCGCACGAGAGCTTCTGTAAAGTTTGGAAGGTAGGAGACGAGGTACCGGCAGAAGTGAAGCTGTGAGGTCGGGGCGTGACTCGTGCTTGGGTAGCTCAGTTGGTAGAGCACTTGCCCGTAAAAGGCAAATGTCCGAATTCGAGTCTCGGTCCGGCACACAGTTTTAATGTGCCCCGAAGTTTCATATCAGCGCAAACTCCGCTGCAGAGTGAAAATCTCATTCTGGAGCCAACGTTCGAATCGTGCCTACATTCATAACTCATGTGGCGTTACACTTCCGAGCCGCAGTACGTAACAAGGAGTCAATCGCGAGTCGTTGTGTGGTCTGGAAGCTACGAACTCTCCATTTCGCCTGAAGATGTCTTCCGCAATTGGAGATGGGCTGCCTAACAGGTCCCAGAAGACCACGTCATAATAGCCCGGGGAATTTTAGTACAGCTGTTCGAAATATGTCTCGAAAACCCGAGTAAGCAAAAGAAAACGTAGTCCGATCGCGTCTTTTTGGAGACAGTACGGCAAGAAAAAAGGAATAAAAAAGAGATAGTGTTAATACTTTCATCCTTCTTTACCTCCTCTGCATTACTGCAGATGACGCGCCACTGAGCACATTTGTTCTGTGCATGCAGTACACGTGAGGTGCCTAGTTGTTTCCACTGCCCTGTGTGGAATACATTAGTTCTTGTACACTTCACTAACCTGCTGTCTTCATGATGATGTCCCCAGCCCAGAAAACAGCACGCAGGTGGTGGATTCTTTTTCTTGAAATTAACTTCGCAAGGAACTGCTGCTACGAATAAACTATAACTCATTTGGGATGCCACTCGCGTTTTTATTGATATAGACATGAGAAACTATTCTTGATCATTACGTAATGGACATATCTTTACACAGTCATTATATCTGGCTAAAATAACATGAAATACATCCTGCCACAGACAACATGTCTGTCTACTGGAACCGTCAGAGCTGGAGAATAAAATTACATGAATCAAATACTACTATTACAGACATCATGTCTGTACCTAGCGACCGTCGGAACTGTAGTAAATAAAATTGCGTGAAACAAATACTTCTATAACAGACAACATGTCTGGCTACTGGAACGGTCAGAACTGGAGATCCGGACTGCCCGAGACACTTCGCGTGCCAAGCCAGCAAGGCGTGACCCGAACGCCACCGAAGTGCATCGGCAGTAATATCGTCAGTCCTTTGTTTTAGTAATACTTTGATTTTAATAATTTTGAAATGACTGATTGATAGCTGGCTGTTGAGAGACGTTTATTTAAAAAAATGAAGTAATTTAGATGACAGGTTTACTTAATAATATCAATTAAAGTTTAACGTTTTGGCGCCCTACCGCCGAACACAGCAGCCAATCACAGAGCAGCAGCATCATGCAGGCGGTCTTTCACACGGGAATGGTACCGAATCTAACATCTGTCACCGGTACCTCATTGCACATTGCGTCATCTCTATAGAATGAGATTTCCACTCTGCAGCGGAGTGTGCGCTGATATGAAACTTCCTGGCAGATTAAACCTGTGTGCCCGACCGAGACTCGAACTCGGGACCTTTGCCTTTCGCGGGCAAGTGCTCTACCAACTGAGCTACCGAAGCACGACTCACGACCGGTACTCACAGCTTTACTTCTGCCAGTATCCGCCTCCTACCTTCCAAACTTTACAGAAGCTCTTCTGCGAACCATGCAGAACTAGCACTTCTGAAAGAAAGGATATTGCGGAGACATGGCTTAGCCACAGCCTAGGGGATGTTTCCAGAATGAGATTTCCACTCTGCAGCGGAGTGTGCGCTGATATGAAACTTCCTGGCAGATTAAAACTGTGTGCCCGACCGAGACTCGAACTCGGGACCTTTGCCTTTCGCGGGCAAGTGCTCTACCAACTGAGCTACCGAAGCACGACTCACGACCGGTACTCACAGCTTTACTTCTGCCAGTATCCGCCTCCTACCTTCCAAACTTTACAGAAGCTCTTCTGCGAACCAAAGTTTGGAAGGTAGGAGGCGGATACTGGCAGAAGTAAAGCTGTGAGTACCGGTTGTCATCTCTATACTTCTTGCATATCCACTGCCCTGTGAATAGCTTCCTGGAGCCTAATATGATGGCTGGATAAGCCAGAAATATTACAACAGGTGCGGAGGAAGACAGGAGGGAGCGACGTGCGCAGTGGTAGAGTCGGCACTAGAGCGGCGGCGGTGCGCCTTGGAATGCGACTTTCCCAGTGGAGGTGCGGGGGTGGCGCTGCCGGAGAGTCATTACTACGATAGGCGCGCCGATAGGCCGATACCGGCCCAGGTGCTCCGACACGCTCCGCCGCCAACCCTCGCCGTGTGGAGACTCGGCCGGCCGCCGGCCGCCGCCCCTCCGAGATACCATCGTGTGGCTGCGCCGCCACCGAGTGAAAACACTGTGCAGGCGCCGCGCCACCCCTACAAGTGAGAGACGCGTGCTTCACACGTATACGACACAGAACTAAACGTACAATACGTTACACAATTTGATCGTACATGACTGAAATCACCAAAACGATGATAATAGAACGTAGTCGAATTAAATCGGGTGATGCTGAGGGTACTAGATTAGGAAATGAGACACTTAAACTAGTAAATGAGTTTTGCTATTTGGGGAGCAAAATAACTCATGATGGTCGAAGTAGAGAGGATATAAAATGTAGACTGGCAATGGGAAGGAAAGCCTTTTCTGAAAAGTATTGATATGGAGTGTAGCCATGTATGGAAGTGAAACCTGGACGATAAATAGTTTAGACTGGAAAAGAATAGAAGCTTTCAAAATGCGGTGCTACAGAAGAATGCTGAAAATTGGATGGGTAGATCAGATAACTAATGAGGAGGTACTAAATAGAATTGGGGAGAAGAGAAATTTGTGGCACTACTTGACTAGAAGAAGGGATCGATGGTAGGACATGTTCTGAGGAATCAAGGTATCATCAATTTAGTATTGGAGGGCAGCCCGGAGGGTAAAAATTGTAGAGGGAGACCAAGAGATGAATACGCTAAACAGATTCATCTACATCTACATCTACATGACTACTCTGCAATTCACATTTAAGTGCTTGGCAGAGGGTTCATCGAACCAGAATCATACTATCTCTCTACTATTCCACTCCCGAACAGCGAGCGGGAAAAACGAACACCTAAACCTTTCTGTTCGAGCTCTGATTTCTCGTATTTTATTTTGATGATCGTTCCTACCTATGTAGGTTCGGCCCAACAAAATATTTTCGCATTCGGAAGAGAAAGTTGGTGACTGAAATTTCGTAAAAAGGTCTCGCCGCGACGAAAAACGTCTATGCTGTAATGACTTCCATCCCAACTCGTGTATCATATCTGTCACACTCTCTCCCCTATAACTTGATAATACAAAACGAACTGCCCTTTTTTGCACCCTTTCGATATCCTCCGTCAATCCCACCTGGTAAGGATCCCACACCGCGCAGCAATATTCTAACAGAGGACGAACGAGTGTAGTGTAAGCTGTCTCTTTAGTGGACTTGTTGCATCTTCTAAGTGTCCTGCCAATGAAACGCAACCTTTGGCTCGCCTTCCCGACAATATTATCTATGTGGTGCTTCCAACTGAAGTTGTTCGTAATTTTAACACTCAGGTACTTAGTTGAATTGACAGCCTTGAGAATTGTACTATTTATCGAGCAATCGAATTCCAACGGATTTCTTTTGGAACTCATGTGGATCATCTCACACTTTTCGTTATTTAGCGTCAACTGCCACCTGACACACCATACAGCAATCTTTTCTAAATCGCTTTGCAACTGATACTGGTCTTCGGATGACCTTACTAGACGGTAAATGACAGCATCATCTGCGAACAATCTAAGAGAACTGCTGAGATTGTCACCCAGCTCATTTATATAGATCAGGAACAGCAGAGGTCCCAGGACGCTTCCCTGGGGAACACCTGATATCAGTTCAGTTGCAGTAGGTACTGGGAGATGAAGAACCTTGCACAGGATAGAGTAGCAAGGAGAGCTGCATCAAACCAGTCTCTGGACTAAAGACAACAACAACAACAACAATGAATGAAATGGTTGGTTGGTTGGTTGGTTGGTTGGTTGGTTGGGGAAAGAGACCAGACAGCGAGGTCAGCGGTCTCGTCGGATTAGGGAAGGACGGGGAAGGAAGTCGGCCGTGCCCTTTCAAAGGAACCATACCGGCATTTGCCTGGAGCGATTTAGGGAGATCACGGAAAACCTAAATCAGGATGGCCGGACGCGGGTTTGAACCGTCGTCCTCCCGAGTGCGAGTCCAGTGTCTAACCACTGCGCCACCTCGCTCGGTAATGACTGAAGTAATGCAGATTACATTAAGGAACACAGCGAGAGGAGACGACGAAGCAGTAACTTCAGATTGGGGAAGAAATACTACAGGTGTTGATATTTGCTTCGGTCTTGTTTCTGTTACGCCCAGGCCACCCAAAATACAGCGAATGTCGGCTAGAGGTACACGCATACAATCCCCTATAACGAAAGAACTCGACATTTTATGTTGTTGAGTAAATACACAATCGGCAGAGACACTCTCCAAGATATCATCCTCACTATCTCATGAACAGCGCTGACTCGCAAGGCGCATGCTCGCCAGTGACAGGCGCCCTTATCTCACCGTGCTGACGAGCTGTGCACTTCCACAGATGCCTCCTGACGTCATTTTACAACAGTATGATGCCCCCCCCCCCCCACCTCACTATCATGGCGATGTTACCACATGTCTCCCTGAGACGTTCCCTGAGCGTTGCCTGGCTCCCGTTGCCTGGCTCCATCGGTCTCCCGATCTGACTCAGTAGGATTTCAGTGCATGGCGGTGTATCAGAGATATTGTTTACAGAATACAGGTTCGCGATCTGGTATATCTGAGACGACGAATCTGCGCCGCAGTAGAGGCCATAACACCTATCACGCTTATGAAAATGTGGCTAATAGTGGTGTACCGGCTCGATATCTGTGAACTGTACCACAAAGCTTAAAAATTTTTGAGTTCCTGTGTACAATGTTGGAAAAGTAAAGTTATAAAACTTAATAGGTACTCCAATACAGACAATCGTGTTTCTATACTGCTTGTTCTGACACGCTGTACATCCGTTACAAGTAAATACACCGAGGTGCGCTACATTATAGTGGGCGGCTATGTGACAGATTTTTTGACGTATTCAAGTAATTTGCAATAGCTCTCGAATATCGGTACAATTTTTATAGAGCTTGCGTTTACTATATTCTTTTTTCTGAATTAGTAGTTTGACGATGTCAGGTAGGACGACTGGGTGAAAGTAGCCAATGACAGACCACGTGATTCTTGTCTTTAGATTAGCATGTCGCGTGGAGGAGTGTAGTTCGGCGCATATCGTCATATTCATGAGGAGTCGGCGGCTGGGAGTATTCTTCGATCAGGCGACGTAAAGGAAATCGTCATGGCTCAGAGCCGTGTAAGATTTCACCAACTGCGACATAGCCGCGTATACAAACATTGATCCAATACTGTCAAATGTTTTTATTACAGTCTTTCATCACAATATCAATTCTTTAGACGATGACTGGTTTCAGTCCGTAATGACCACCGTCAGATCTTTTTTACACTGTGTGTAGATGCTGTGCTGATTATATTTATATGTTTTGACGATGCCATTATGGCCTTATCACGTTAGGACATGGTGTAAAAAAGATCTGATGATGATCGTTACGGACTGAAACCGGTCACCGTCTAAAGAATTGATGTTGTGATCAAAGACTGGAATAAAAACCATTTTCCATTTAAGATTGGCCACAAATAATCTTCATGGATGATTTCAGCCTGGAAGACGATAACGTTTGATGACGCAGGACTCGGCTCATAGCTGAATTATTTCAACAGCGAACGATCGGAACATGTAGTGTCCAGATCAGTCCCTCTACCTGAATCTCATGATGCATATTTCAGACAATTTCAGGAAGTGTGTTGTTGCTCGCTACTCTTCTTCCAGCTCACGAAGAGCAGGTAGTAGCTAAAACATAAAGCATCTTTGAAAACTGCTGTTTAATATTACGTTGTACAGATTGCCTGAATGTCGCCACGTTAGACATGCACCTATTTAGTGAAATCGTTACTTTTGTGACTTTCGATTGATTTACTGGAATCGCCGTCGTGGATTACGAGGGTCACGGACAGCGAAATCCCTACAAAGTTCCAGAATCAAATTTTACCTGCTTGGATTTCTGTATTTTCTATGCTGAAACTCGGTTAATTGTCATAGTGTGACATATCCATGTTCGAATTCGCTTCACTACACTTGGAAGAGTCCAGCTGAATAAAACGATTAAGCTTTGACTTGGTATACATGATTGTAGCACTACTTGAATATCTCCACCTTGCTATCGCGCGACTTGTCATATTGCGGTGCGGTGCGGCACGGCGCTTTGCGCGTGTGTGGTCCTTACAGACGCATAATCTCTGCAGGATCTGATTTAAGTATTGCCAGTGTTACGGGTTGCATAACGAACCGGCAACGAACACACTGCGCGTAAAGTCTGCCTGCTGTAAATCAGGCGGCGCTCTATTGTCGAGGATGAATGCCTCCCCTCGGCAGAAATACGAGCTTCGCTCACGACACCCCGGTCCGCCCAGCTGACTCTCCCAGGAGTGGCTCCTTCGCACAGCTGGAAATGTTTCAGCTGCTCCGTTCTTTTCCTGCAGTGACGGCGAAACTGCTACCATATCGCGTGACTTTCAATGTTTCCAGTAGGATCTCTACTGTTAATTTTTAACAGCTTCTTGCTGGTATAATGACGTCAATCGAAATTTAAATTAGATTTTTCGGAATTAGCCACCCTTAGCATTAAGTGGGGACGTAGCTGAGCCGTGAGTGATTTATACGAGTGTCATTGCTTCAAAAATAGGTATCATGCGTTCGTTCTTTTTTTAATCTACACTCCTGGCCATTAAAAATGCAACACCAGGAAGGACTGCAAGTGCCGAAATTACACTTACTGTGCTTATACTGTATAGAAGGAAGGACACATGATTAAATGTGTAGATGCTGTGGTGACGCGTAGGGTATGAAGTTCAGTGTACAGAACAGCCGCTTATGGCACTAACAAGATTTCTAACACAGTTGGGCGCCGAGTCGGACAGAGCTTGTATGGCAGGGAGGGGTACGTCATTTCATCCTATTTCATTTCTGTGATAGAGCTCATTAGTCACAATGGCTGACAAGTGGCGACATGCCGATCTCCAGGCCACACATGGTAAGAAGTTCTGAATGGTTCAGAATCGTGAAGGACGTGCTGGACGCGAAAATAGTGGAGCACCCAATGTACTAAAGTAGATCAGAAATCTTGCGTCATCTTGTTGAAAGATAACGTCGCGGAGATCTCGAACATCGGATAAACCAACGACCTATAGCATGTGAGAAATGTAACGCCTGATGCCCGTGTTGCCAGCTGTGCGAAAGAGAGGTTATTTTGTTCTAATCTCCTTATGGAAACGTAGCCCATCCACGAAGGAAGTGGCTTATAAGGCGTTTGTTCGACGGATTCTTGAGTATTGTTTATCTATCTGGCATCCCTACCAGTTTAGACTGATAGAAGAGATAGAGAAGATAAAACGAAGAGTGGCGCGTTTCGACAGGGGATAGTTTAGCTGGGGCGAGGGAGACACAGGGATGCTTAACAAACTGCATTGGCAGACGTTACAAGAGAGGCGTTGTCACCGCGGAGAGCTTAACTATTGAAATTTCAGAGAATTAATTTCGGGATGACTCGGACAGCTTTCCCCCCACATACGTCTCTCGTAATGACCACGAAGAGAAAATTCGAGATATTAGAGCCAATACAGGGAAGTTCTTTGACTGATAGAAGGTGCGCGAAACTATTGAATAATATGTCTGTCCTCTCGGCTGCTACTCGCGTGCGGCTGCTCGTATCCTGCATGTCATTGAGTAAAGTGCTCCTAAACAAATCGCTCGCGTTTTAACTGACTATGGTGGGAACCCAGCCAGTGTCCTTGCCGCTGTGGTAACACCGATCCCCGTAACGTCACCGAAGTTAAGCGCTGTCGGACTTGGCTAACACTTGGATGAATCACAGTCTGGGTCTGCTCAGTGCTGTTGGCAAGCAGGGTGCACTAACTCCTTGTGAGGCTGAGGCGCTACTCGATTGAGAAATAGCGGCACCGGTCACGAAAACAGACAACGACTGGGAGAGAAGTGTGCTGACCACATGCCCCTACGTATACGCAGCCGGTGACGCCTAAGGGCTGAGGATGATATGGCGGCCGGTCGGTACCTTTCGGCTTGCAAGGCCTGTTCGGACAGTGTTTATTGTGTATGTGGAGGAATCCCTACAACGCGAGCATAGATATATCGCGGAACGATAAACGGAAGCAAGCACGGTATCTTGAAAACTCTTTCTTTAGTCCGTGTTTACATAAAAACAGTATGGGATTGTAGGTCCGCCTTGATGCAAAACACTTCTGTTTAATTTGCTTCCCGGAATTAGTTCCAGCGACAATATCGCCATCATCAGTGGGATTTCTTTTATTCTAAAACAAGCAAAACTAGCATCGGCACAGACATTACAAAACGTTATTACGTTTGTGCTGTTTGGTTCCAGATACTTTTCTGTGTGGGTAGTTTTATAATAAATTTTTACTTTTTAGTCACGACGTGGTTTCTACGTTTGTTGCCGTTTTGTCCCCATATTTCCGTGTTTTTTGTCATTTTTTGGCATACAGCATATCGTCTGCAACTGTATGGGCGGGTGGTATTAACAAATATGAAGAAGTGAATTTCGATAATGTTTTGGGTACAGTTCTGCTGCCCACTATGTTGTTAGGCACTCTGTCACGTTTTTACGTTAGCAAGTCGGCTGGCAGTTTTAAACACAGAAAAAAAAACTTTTTCACCTTGGCGGTAATTCATAACATTACGCCATCTTCCCGTTCGCCTCTGTTGCGACACTGTATCGCATATTGCGACAATGTTTTGAAAATTATAGAAGGCGTTGTGAGAACTTCTGTGTTTCATTTGTGTGTCTGTGTGTGATGCGCGAATGATTATTTATATATAATGTGTGTGTGTGTGTGTGTGTGTGTGTGTGTGTGTGTGTGTGTGTGTGTGTGTCCTGTGTCAATTCTCCTAATGCTGTAAAGAGTGTAATGTTGCAGATTGTTGCGTTTTCATTTATTAAGTTTTTGCTCTTGACTATAGCCTTCTGTATGTAATGATTTTCTTCTATTGTTAGTTTTCAGTGTAAGGTGTTGCTGTGTTTCAGGTTGCAAAACTCTTCCGTTATTTGCAGAATAATAAAGGCGTTAATCAGTAGTTCTGCATTCCTACCTACTCTCGGTGGTTACGCTGAAATGGTACCCATTTGCAATTTCAATTCATTCATTCATTACTGGCGCTAGTGCCGTGACTGTTGTCAGCATGAATGTTTTGGTGAAGAATTAGTCCTCCTGCTACTTTAATACATTATTTATTTGCTTATCCAAGCATGAAGTACGCTTCGTTCCAATTTGAGGTTTGTTGCATGCTGCTTACACGAGCCCGCAGTTTTCATGGCCAGTAGTGTATTACGTGTAGTTTTAAGAATGAAATTTTCACTCTACAGTGGAGTGTGCGCTGATATGAAACTTCCTGGCAGATTAAAAGTGTGTGCCCGGCCGAGACTCGAACTCGGGACCTTTGCCTTTCGCGGGCAAGTGCTCTACCAACTGAGCTACCCAACCACGACTCACGCCCCGTCCTCAAAGCTTTAATTCCGCCAGTACCTCGTCTCCTACCTTCCAAACTTTACAGAACCTCTCCTGCGAACCTCTCATTCTGGAAACAGCCCCCAGGCTGTGGCTACGCGATGTCTCCTCAATATCCTTCCTTTCAGGGGTGCTAGTTCTGCAGGTTCGCAGCAGAGCTTCTGTGAAGTCTGGAAGTTAGGAGACGAGGTACTGGCGGAATTAAAGCTCAGAGGACGGAGCGTGAGTCGTGCTCGGGTAGCTCAGTTGGTAGAGCACTTGTCCGCGAAAGACAAAGGTCCCGAGTTGGAGTAGTTTTGTTTTCCAGATGACTGCCGTCGACATCGTGGACAACGCAGCGCCATACGCAAAAGGCCGGGGTACTGCTCACTCTTTCTAGTGTGGATGTGCAGCCTAGCAGGAGTAGGCAGTATCACGGGGCTTTTGCGAGAAGCTTCCGCCGTCGACCCGGAATCCGTCAAACGGCTGCTGGCTCTGGCCGCAGCTCTAAGTCGACGCCTTTTCTCCGGGCACCACTTGTTTGTATTCCTTCCACCGTCTGTTTCCGTTCGTTGACAGCCGTCTATGAAATGCTGACAGGTGCACTAAGCTGCCCACTGCTTCACGGTAAATGAGTTGCTGAGAGAAGTTTTCCAGCTGCGATTTTTCATCCTTTACTTGCGTCTGCCCTGATTACTCTGTGGTGAATCTTGAGCGTATACAGTGTTTTACTAGAAATTCACGGTTATGTCCTTTTTTTCAGTAAAATAATCTGCTCAACAAAATTAAAGGATCACATTTTTGAAACCCCGTAACTGTCTCTCTTTATGCATAAGTTTGAAATTTGCCTCAAAGGTGGCCGAGTGAAATACTTCAGACACGCTGCCGCTCGGAATCGAGGCGAAAACGCCTCAGGGGTTGGCATAAAGGACGTAAATGAAACCAGCCTTTATTTTGGGGTGTTGATTTCCACACAGTTTGCGGTCGAACACAACAGTTGGCAGTGCCTTGACACTGCTGCCAACTCTTGGACGTTTCGACCCTACTCCAAAGACATCGTGGGCCACAGCGTCATTGAATCTGCTCACATCCCTTGGGAGAATGGTGCGACCGCTATTTTTTTCTCTGAGACCACTACAGACCGTTCGAAACCATTAGAAGCAATCTGAACGTAATTCGAAGTAACAAATGGGTTTTATGCTGTTTTAGCTTTCTGGTTCGCGTCCTCCTGTGGCTTGATTGCGGGAGTGGGGTGCTACATTAACATATGCGTGAGTAAATGGAAAAGACTCCCACCAAGACCCCAGTTCGGCAACACATCTACGACTGCATCTACATTTGTACTCTGCAAACCACCATGAGGTTCATGGCAGACGGTACGTCCCATGGAACCAGTTATTAGGGTTTCTTCCCGTTCCTTTCACGTATGGAGCACTGGAAGAGTAATTGTTTGAATGTCTCTGTGCGTGCCGTGGTTATTCTGATCTTGTCATTACGATCCTTATGTGAGAGATATGTAGGGGATTGCAATACTGCAATCCCCAACATACGGTCATAATTTAAACCTGATCTTGAAACTTTATTAATAGTCTTTCTCGGGATAATTCATGTCTATGGTTCAAATGGCTCTAAGCACTATGAGACTTAACATCTGAGGTCATCAATCCCCTACACTTAGAACTACTTAAACCTAACTAACCTAAAGACAGCACACACATCCATCCACGAGGCAGGATTCGAACCTGCGACCGTAGCAGCAGCGCGGTTCCGGACTGAAGCGCCTAGAACCGATCGGCTACAGCGCCCGTCTTTGTCTATCTTCAACAGTCTTCTAGTTTAGTTCCTTCAGTACTTCTGTTACACTCTCTCACGGATGAAACAAACGTGTGACCATTCGTGCTGCCCTTCTCTGTATGTGTCCAATATCCCCTGTAAATCCTATTTAGTATGGGTCCTACGGACTTGAGCAGTATTGTAGAACTGATCGCACGTGTGATTTATAAGCAATCTCCTTTGTAGACTGGTTGCACTTCCCCAGTAGTCTACCAATAAACCGAAGTCTACCACCTTCTTACCCATGACTGAACCTACATGACCGTCCCATTTCATATCCCTTCAAAGTGTTACACCCAAGTATTTGTATGAGTTTGCCACTCCAATAGTGACTCATTGATATTATACTCATAGGATACAGCGTTTTTCCTTTTTAGAAGTGCAATTTTTTTTATCTAGTTTACTGAAGGTATTTATCTTCATGCTTATTTTAGTTACTCTTTGTAGTTTGGTAATCATTGTTGTGACAGGCGCGTCATGGTCACTGATAACAGTTTCGATGTGGACATCCTCAAAGAGGTAAGGTCCATTCGTTTCCAGTAAACCATTATATTTACATCGTGAGTAGGCTTTGAAACTGTCTGTTATAGATAGTTTTCAGAAAAGGGATTTAATAATGTCTTACAGAATATCTCTGCACGCCCACCAGTTGTTGTTGTTGTTGTTGTTGTTCTTGTTGTGGTCTTAAGTCCAAAGACTGGTTTGATGCAGCTCTCCATGCTACTCTATCCTCTGCGAGCCTCTTCATGTTCGAGTAACTAATGCAACCTACATCGTTCTGAATCTGCTTAGTGTATTCATCTCTTGGTCTCCTACGATTTTTACCCTTCACGTTTCCCTCCAGTACTAAATTGGTGATCCCTTGATGCTTCAGAAAGTGTCCTACCAATCGATCCCTACTTCTAGTCAAGTTGTGCCACAAATTTCTCTTCTCCCCAATTCTGTTCAGTACCTTCTCATTAGTTACGTGATATGCCCATCTAATTTTCAGCATCCTTCTGTAGCACCACATTCAAAAGCTTCTATTCTTCTCCTGTCTAAACTACTTATCGTCCATATTTCACTTCCATACATGGCCACACTCCATACAAATACTTTCAGAAACGACATCCTGACACTTAATTCTATACTGAATGTTAACAAAATTTTTTTCTTCATAAACGCTTTCCTTGCCATCGCCAGTCTACATTTTATATCGTCCGTACTTCAACCGTTATCAGTTACTTTGCCAACCAAACAACAAAACTCATCTACTACCTTCATTGTCTCATTTCCTAATCTAATACCCTCAGCATCACCTGATTTAATTCGAATACATTCCATTACCTTTGTTTTGCTTTTGTTTATGTCTTTGCACGCCCACCAGTAATAAAACAAATTTTGCGAATTAATTGTTGGATTATTAAAGTCTCAACCAATGATTACAGTGTGACTGAGGAATATACGCACCAGTGAACAGATTTTCTCTAAAGTTTTCGGTTATGGTCTACGTCGGGAAATGAGTCTGGTGGGCAATAGAAGAGTCCGCTTATCATTTTATCCCTACCCCTGATACTGAGTTTTGTCCAAACAATATCACATGCAGCTTCTATTTCTATCTCGCTGCCACACACGCTGTTTCGTTGACCATCTTAAAAACGTACCTGTCGGAAATTTCAGCACCAATTCAGTATCACAGCAGCTCTAGCGCCTAAAGGTAGGCAAACCTGACCTAATGGGTGTCGTAGAGGTTGCGTAAGCCTCAGGCGTTAGACCAGGAGCGAGGCTGAATCTATGTGAAAATTTTTGATACGTATATTTTTAACGTATCCAACAAAGCTGCGCGGAAGGCACCGAGGGTGTTATCGAACTTGGCGTGTTAGTTGGATTCTTTAATATTTTATTCACGCATATTTTACTGTAGCACACGACCCCCCTCCCACATTCCCGAGGTCACGCCACAGGAGGGAGCGAAACAGAGAACTGAAACAGCATAGAACCCATTTGTTGCTTCAGATCACGTTCAGATTTCGTCTAACTGTTTTGAACGGCCCCTAATGGTTCCACCCCGTATACCAGAGCAAACACTGCTGTCGCACTACACCTCAAAGGGATGAGAGCACGTTGAATGCCTTTAAAGTTGTGTTGAAACGTCCAAGGGTTGTCACCAGTATCAAACGCAGTCAAGAACGTCGTCCTGTTGCTGAAGGCACTGCGAACTGTCTCCATCGCAAAATGTGTGGGAACCAACACCTCAAGGAAAATGGTGGTTTTATCGACTCCCTTTATGCCTCTCCTTGAGGCGTTTTCGTTCTAGTTCTGAGAGGCAGTGTGTCTGAAATGTTTTCCTTGGCCACCCACAGGCAAATCGCGTGATTTCAACGCCGGGTGTCGCCGTTCTGTCCTCCTCCTAGAGGTGTCAAAGGAAGGAGAGAAATGTGGATAAGAGGGGATGCCACAACCCTCCCACCGTGTCGTACGTTCACGATGGCATTGGGAAGAATATTGTGGTCAAACTTGGTATCAGTGTGAGATAATTAACCCACGTTACACCTCACATGAACTTCTCAGCTGTGGCCTTTTTTCGCATTCGTCGACACCTTGGTGTTGGAAGCGTCGCCGAGGTGGAGCGTGACGCATCCATTACAGAGGGAGGTTGTAGGCACCATTGAGGTAAATTTGAAAACTTATGCGCTAAAATGACACAATTAAGTGGTTTTGAAAAACTTATCTTTTAATTGTGTGGAGCAGTCAGTTCGTTCATATGCACCAAAGAGCACTATTATTTATTTCTTTCTAGTTTTCTCGGCACAGTGGTTTTACGGTCCACCTGTAATGTGCGGTTTTCTTCATATGTACCAATTTTAGTGAAACACGACTGCTCTTAAGTCCTCTTTTATTCCTATTGTTTCCTATGCTGTAAATAATTTACAGGAAAGTAACTGTTCTGTCAGAGGTTAACACGGTGACAATAACGGAATGAGCAAAATTTGTGTGTGAGTTATATGAAGCAGAGATTAATGTGATGAGATAACTACATATTATATTGTGTTAAAAAGAGATTTATATCAGCAGATATTTTTATCCAAAGTTCTTATTCATATTTACGTATGGTCAAACGGAAGGGGGCAAGTAGCGTACAGCAAAACAAGCAAATAATCAAAATAGGCGTAGCTGGCATAAATAATCGACAACAAACGTATCACCTGTGGTTCGTAAGTATTGTGGCCTTCCAGGTGCACCGATGTTAACCAACAGGATTTTTTGTTGTTGTTGATATATTGACACTGTCGATGAACTACGGGAATGCACTGTGGATTGTTGTTAATGCATCTGAAACACGGCTGGCATTTCTGAATGTGCACAGGCATCGAAGCGGAGACGTGCTGAATCCTGTCTTCACATGAACGGTGCCGATGCGGAACACTCCTTGCAATGTTTTTGTCCCCAAGAGCATATCTGCAGTTTGGATTCTCGGGGACTCTTCTATACGGTGTTCATGTACTCATCCCTAATACATCGGACCTATATGTACTGGGATTAGTTGCTTGTTTCATTGTCTTTTGCTCCCACTATGTTTTGTAACAGTCAGAAACCTTGTATAATGTACTGTAGCGTTGTTTCTATTTAATAGAAATTTATGCCGTGCGGGCTAGTCGCGCGGTCAGAGGCGTCTTGTCACTGTTCGCGTGGCTCCCTCTGTCGGAGGTTCGAGTCCTCCCTCGGGCATGGGTGTGTATGTTGTCCTTAGCGTAAGTTAGTCTGAGTTAGATTAAGTTGTGCATAAGGTTAGGGAGCGATGACCTCAGCAGTTTGGTTCCATAAGATATTACCACAAATTAAAAAAAAAACAAAGCGAACAAAGGCGCAGTTAACTGTCTGATGTGACAGCATTTATATCGCACTGTTCACTAAAAATACGCGAACGCAGACCAGACTATTCTGGATGTGGAGGAATCAACATGTCAGGCGACATCGTGTGGAAGTATGCCAGTTACAGACCAGGAAATTTTGGTAATAATACAATCTACAGGATAATGAGGAGAAAGGATCAGTGGCACAAACCGAACAAGGTGAAAGGCCGAATATCAGACTGCGAACTGCAAGACTATGTGGCCCAGAGGCAGACGGGAAAATGCTGCACGCCATAACAACGAGAGGCCGTTAGACAGAACACACAACCGCAGTGTCCTTGGAAATAGAGAGGAGGTGAACCTGAAGGGGGCCAGGGAGAACTCACTGACAGCGTGACAGCCATTACCAAGAAGGTCTCTGTAGGCTCAAGAGGAGGAAAACGAATAAATTCACCGTGCGAG
Organism: Schistocerca gregaria; assembly: GCF_023897955.1. Classification (NCBI taxonomy): domain Eukaryota; kingdom Metazoa; phylum Arthropoda; class Insecta; order Orthoptera; family Acrididae; genus Schistocerca; species Schistocerca gregaria. Next base: position 736,083,439 of record NC_064923.1, read on the forward strand.
CACATTCCCTGTGATTCCTGAGCTATGTGCCAGCTCGCTAAGGGTCAAAAGCCCGATAAAAATGAAGAAAGAAAAGCAGTTACGTCCGTAATTCACAGTACGATAGTGTAGTGTAGAGTTATTAACAACGCTATCGGTGCTGCAGCAGTGGGCGATTGGAAAATAATACAAAAGCAAGCAGAGTTCCTTTAGGGTGTGGTTGCATGTGCAGTTTTGCGAAACGGTAGCAAGTAGATACATTTCCTCTCTTAACAAGTAGTTGCTTTCCTCTTCCTCTCTCACAGAGCGAGGTGGCGCAGTGGTTAGACACTGGACTCGCCTTCGGGAGGACGACGGTTCAATCCCGCGTCCGGCCATCCTGATTTAGGTTTTCCGTGATTTCCCTAAATCGCTCCAGGCAAATGCCGGGATGGTTCCTTTCAAAGTGCATGGCCGACTTCCTTCCCTGTCCTTCCCTAATCCGATGAGACCGATGACCTCGCTGTCTGGTCTCCTTCCCCAAACCAACCAACCAACCAACCTCTTCCTCTCTCTCTCTCTCTCTCTCTCTCTCTCTCACGCTCTAGATTCCTCATCGCTCTTACCTATTTTTCTTTGGTTTGTAAGACACACACACACACACACACACACACACACACACACACACACACACACACACACTAATTTATGACTTTTTATGTGTGACAATGGACATAAATATAGTTCTAATACCACAATTTTGACCAAGGTTTTAGGGAATCTATCGTTGGTTCTAAGGCAGATACCAAAACTGGTAACCCCACTCCAATGTATTGCCAATGGTAAACCCCTCCACACTACAACACTGGATCCACCTGGCAAGCCCACGTGAGTGGCAGTCGTTGCCATTCGCTCGCTTGCACGCGGGCGCCGTTTCCGGCTCGGACAACTCCGTCGACCCTCTCGGGCAGCTGAGGTAACACGGTGGTTAGTTACGCCATAACACAGTACTAGACGTAGTGAATCTGCGCACACTGCAGCTTTGCGGCCTACGCTCATTTGCATAAGTTGCACGTGGCTATGCAACCTGCGCAAGTCGCTCTGTCAACAGGCGAGGTAGTGCTGGTCATTTTCGGCATCTTCCGCCACGCTGTGCGAAGTTTATTGGGCCCTTCACCTTCCCCTCCCACCCCCTTTTCCGTCGCGCAGCGCAATCGCGTGGACAGTGAACGCGCTTTCAATGCTCTCTAATGTACACAACTATCATCTCTTCTGCTGACTGACTGACTGACTGACTGACTGTAAAACATCGTGACTTTATAATGAGTCCGATCTCCAAAAGCTTGCTCTGCTCCGTGGAGCAGAGAGTAAAAAATTAAAAAATTAAAAACACGCAAGTCTAATAATGTTTTTAAAATTTTGTTAATTTGTATTAAATGTGTTACAAGCGGTGAGCAAACTAAAACTGTGGTGGAAAACATTTCATGTACCTTGAAATAGGCAGCCTAACTGACATTGATTTGGTTGATGTAAGTTGGGTTGTCTATCTTAACATGTATGAAATGTTTTGTGGCACAGCTTCCTTTTCTGCACCATGGACATACACTGGTGCGGAAATGTAAGGACGAAAGTAACATTCGCGTGATGTGTCACTGCCGGGTGGCATAGCTCGATTAAACTTGGAGCGTAAAGAAACAGAACAGGTACACTATAGTACAAAATACAGAAGCTAACGGAAAGAATACGCGATGAGAGGAACAGAAATGATAATTTTATTCAAAGACAAGTCTTCTTATATCTATCACTATTACTATTATCACTATTAGTAGCAGTATCTGCAGTAGTACAAGAACTGCCTGTGTTAACTTTATTAGTTCTTAATCAGTATAATTTACTGTCATTGCTACATTGCAGTATTAGTTATCATATGGAAATTGTTATTTCTTACGAGACTATGACATAAAAAAGGTACTGTTAATGTCAAACCGTGGCCGGATGTAAGAGAGGGCCTAGTGGCTCTTATCAGGTTAAATAAATGAATAAATATATTAGTTACACTGAGATGACTGAGATGTATGGTGATGTCCTGGAGATTAAAAAAGACGGGACACGGTCTTTAATGGAGTGTGTGATCACCATGCACGACAATGCAGGTACTGCAACGTCCTCACATGCTGTCCACAAGGTTGGTAAGGCGTACTTGTCGCAGGGTGCTCCATTTCTACACCAGCGGGTTTCATAAATGCCTGGTAACTGTTGCTGCAAACGGACGTGGTTCAATATGTCACCGCAACTCATCTCATGTGTGCTCGATGGGACAAGTAGAGGCCAGTCCATTCGCTGTATGCTGTCTCAATTCCAAGAGCTGCCAGACCAGCAGTGTTGGATGGAGTCGCGTATTGTCATCCATAAAAAATGAAGTCAGGATCGAAAGGACCCCTGAAAAGACGCACATGGTCCAGGAGCGATCACAATAACGTTGACCACTGACTGCTATATGAGGGTACGTGCGGTATTGTTGAACTTCGTCATTTTGGTGGCCCACATGTTATGGCTTTGGAAGGTATAATTTTGCACGAGCGTGTGGACCTCCAAATCTTTGACATAACCATCATCATTGTGAGACTGCACCCCTTCATCGTTTGCCTATTTTCAGGAAGGCTTTGGCCCCGACTTCATCTTTATGAATCGCAGTGCACAATGGAGGAACTGTTGGAACAGGAGAGTATTTAGCGAATGGACTGGCCTACCAGTTCTCCCGACTTTAATACCATCAAACGCTTGTGGGATGCGCTGGGAAGACGTGCTGCAGTATGTCCACATGCCCCAACGACCATCGACCAGTTGTCAGCAGCGCTGGTGGAGAAATGTAATGCGCTACCTCAAGAAGTTCTTGCTAAGCTTGTGGTCAGCATGTCAGCACGTTGGACATCAGCATACATTGCCGTCCGTGGTGAGCACACACCCTGTTCAGAACCATGTAACGCCTTTTGCAATATACATGGGAGCATCATTAATCGCATCTCCGGCGACGCGGTGTGCTTCGGAAAGTTCCACTCACCCGGCGGTGAATTTCTTCTTGCAAACACGTCTCCTTGAAGTTTGTGACATGCAGTTCTCAGCCGGAAAAAGCTATAGAAGAAACAGCTGTACATATCATAAAGTCAAGTCGCACTAAAATTGTTTGTCGGTGGAACGAATAGTTAAATGAAAGTAATTATGTGCGTAGTATTTCAATCTATTACGATAAGCCCGCGTACACCGGTTACTACCAAGCCTTACTCTAAGCTGTACAAAGTCTGGAAAGTTCACAATCAAACCTCATACACATTGGTAGCCAGTTTATGGTAATACTCCAACAAAAGTTTACAAACTGATTGTTTGTTTTAGAATTCCTCGCTCAAATGTTGCTAATATCAGTCTCACGGAACAAATTGTTCAAGTTCGCGCGTAAGCAACACGTCACGTGGTATTTAAACGTCATCAAACTGCTGAATTTGATCCTGTGCATTAAGTCGAATTTCCTTCCACACTTTTTGGCACTTTCAAACATTTTATTACCGAAATATCACAATATTAATAATTTTCAACGGAGCACATATCAATACGTCTGATCACTATCAGAGCCAAGTTCCGACTCTACTCTTTACACAAAAGAAGCTTTTAGTCCCCAAAATAAGAGCAAATATCTGATTTGCAGAGCAACATGACAGCCAATCAGAGAGCAGCCTCAAGCTCTCTCAATCTGCCGCATGTATACAGAAACAATCAAAATTCGTCACTGAATCAGAACAATATAATAATGGCGTGTGACGAGGGCCTCCCATCGGATAGACCGCTCGCCTGGTAGAAGTCTTTCGATTTGACGGCGCTTCGGTGACTTGCGCGTCGATGGGGATGAAATGATGATGATTAGGACAACACAACACCCAGTCCCTCAGCGGAGAAAATCTCCAACCCAGCCGGGAATCGAACCCGGGCCCATTAGGATTGACAGTCCGTAGCGCTGACCACTCAGCTATCGGGGGCGGACCATCAGAACAGTAAACAAACGTAAATAAATCTAGGAAACCCACAAAGATAAAATTAATTCCCCTTTACGAAAACTTCTTTATCGAAATCATAATCTCATTTCTCCAGTACCATACATTGACGACATAGTTTATAATAAATTCCTCAATAAAAATGAGTAACACACACGTCATTCTCGAACATTACTCACGTGACCTATTACTTCACTGTGTAGTATGAAAGCTTTATGTAAAATGGTATTTCACATTCGCACCTTCTTTCGCTCTCATAACGAAACACACGTAGTAATTGATAAACAACCAGAAAATTCAACAAACAAAACCGGAACTAAAACTCACAGTATTTTGGCTGCTGCTCCAGTAGCGTCCGTCAGCTAGTGACCTCTGTCGTATCGCATACAAACTACAATCACTCGAGCCATCTGGCGCCACCTGGTTTGCGCGTGACCCATAGTGCACGTCTGGTCACTGTGTAACGTCCCATCTGGTTAGGCATGAAGCGAGTCGCTACGCCTCACAGTGACTTCAATGTAATAACTATCTTTCAATAAAGGTGCCATTTCTGTTCGTTTCGTTGCGTATTTCTTTCAGTTACCTTCTGTATTCTATACTCTACTGTAGCAGTTGTTTCTGTGTGTGGTACAAGCTTCATGCAGTTGTGTTACTGGGCAATGACATACTTTCGTCCTTAAGTTTTGCGCACCAGAGTACAGTTTGTGCATAACATGTGCTCTGAAACTTCCTAGCAGATTAAAACTGTGTGCCAGACCGAGACTCGAACTCGGGACCTTTGCCTTTCGCGGGCAAGTGCTCTACCAACTGAGCTACCCAAGCACGACTCACGCCCCGTCCTCACAACTTTACTTCTGTCAGTACCTCGTCTCCCACCTTCCAAAACTTTACAGAAGCTCTCCTGCGAACCTTGTAGAACTAGCATTCCTGAAAGAAAGAATATTGTGGAGACATGGCTTTGCCACAGCCTGGGTGATGTTTCCAGAATGAGATTTTCTCTCTGCAGCGGATTGTGCGCTGATATGAAACTTCCTGGCAGATTAAAACTGTGCGCCGTACCTAGACTCGAACTCGGGACCTTTGCCTTTCGCGGGCCGCGTACACTCCTTCATATCAGCGCACACTCCGCTGCAGAGTGAAAATCTCATTCTGGAAACAGGTGCTCTATTTTAGGGCGTAGTAGAGTAAAGGTAACCAGGACACTTTTCAGACGCTGTGTTTAGCGTGTAGACTAGTGTGAGGAGGGCGCCTGTGTTGTGTTGAGTGAGTGACAGCGGCTCTTGTGTGCGCAGGGCGGCGTCCCCGGGCTGGTTGCGCGCCACCTGGGCCCCGTGTACCCGCGCTTCTCCAGCGTGCGCGCCGCGCTGGAGCGGCAGGCGCGCGACCTGCTGGTGGTCCGCTACCAGGGCCGCCTCGCCGCCCTGGAGGACCTCTTCCTGCGGCCCGCCGCCGCGCTCGCCGCCTCCCTGCTCGCCGAGGCGCGCTCCAAGGTAAGCCGGCCGGCGCACTGCGCAGCTCTCGCGGAGCTAAAACCAGACGGAAAAAAAAAAATACCGAGGAACACAGAGGGCTTTAGAATTGAGATGGAGAGAGGCGGGATTCGTTCCATTTTCCTACCACTATAGTTGCTATCTTCTACACATGAAAACACGGCTTCGGTTGAGCGCGCAACTGTAACTGTGTAATGTTGATGCATTAATTTGTTCCGAAAGCGGTGCTAATGTTCAAGACAATAAAAGCGGGTTAAAAGCTGTGAGCTATCTGGGGAAGTTAACCAGGTATCCAGTCTAGCTTACCAAATTCCCAACCAGACTAACATTAATTATAATCTTTTAGTAGTCATCTTAGGATATATATATATATATATATATATATATATATATATATATATATATATATATATATATATAATGTTAACAAATAAAGAACTGTTGAAATAAATGTTACATTCGTACAATGACAAGGTAATGCACAAAAGAAAAAAATTATTATCGACTGTCGGGGAAAGCAATGTCTTTACAATGTGTACCGCTACCGTGGATTATCTGGTGCTCTCGCTTGACACAGCTATCGCACACACAGGCCACTCACACTCAACGGTGGAGTTTCTGCTGCCTTTCCGCTGCGGTATTATAGGACCTAAGAAAAGGACGAGCAGCTTCTGAGGCAAATACGCTCGTTTACCGAAGGCTTGCTACTTTTGGGGACTTCTCCTGACTGAGGACTGAAGCGAGACTATTTGATCTAGAACGCTTCGAAGTATCTGGTAAAATAATAAGAAGTGAAAAACGGAGCACACATCGTTTCATCTGACTTTTAATTTGCAGCCAGAAAATCGCATTAAATGGGAGCTTTGCGCATTAGATCGAAAAATGTGTAGCTGATTTTGCTGTTAAATATCGCAGACTTATCGATGCATCACAGCTATGTGTCGGAACAGCTAATTTCAAGCTCCAAGTGAAAGAGCTCACGAAGAGCACTACCGTGCTTTCGTCTTGGATATTTTGAAAGTGCTTTTAAAGTAGGATTAAAGAAATGCTTATCCAAACACTGACATAGCTTTGAGAACATTAATGAAAATCGTAGTGATTGCAGTGTCTTGTGTCCGTAATCTCACCAAATTAAAGACGATAAGAAGCTACTCAAAGTAGAGTGTGGGTGAAAGCAGGCGGTTTACAACAGGTACCTTTTCCAGAGAATACGACACAACTGTTAAAAGTGAAGTGCTTCGTATCTTTGAGCGCTTCGTTCAAACTGCAGAACTGGAAAGTAAAATTATAATAGAAACACAATTCGTAGAAAAGGATATTTTCTCAGCTCTTAATTATAGCTCTTTTCCCATTATTTCTAATTAATTATTAGTTCAGTTTTAATAATCACTGAGGAGCAAATAAAATTTGTTCTTTATTGTACAGCACACTGAAGCTCCTACGAAACATAAAATTTACGCTTCTTTTACAAAGTTCATAGAATTTTTATTTTGTGTGCTGTAACGGTAACTTTAATGTGCTGTGTGCAGTACGTTTCATCAACATGGCTCATGTAAGTGATTATCTCTCTATGCTGCTTAATTTGTTATTAAAACTATTAGCGAAATGTCAGATGCAAGCAATCTACGTACGAGAAATAGCGCAACCATAGATTTACGGCGGGGTCTGGGGCTGGGGAGGGATGAGGAATCATCTTGGTACGGCTCTGTTCGTGACCGAGGCGTGCGTTGCGCCGTGATGCTCCGAAGTACCTAGTCTGAGAAATCTCGCATTATGACACCAAGCGGAAGAGAAGGGTTCTGAACACTTCCGGGTCACCGGTACTGTTCGAGCAGATAACGCGTTGGTATCGGATTTAACGCGGTACCTTCCTGCCTTCCATAACTACGCAAACACAATGCTGAATTACTCTTGCACGCATCACAGTCATTTACGCAGTCTACATATACATACAAACTGCGCAAGCCACAGCACGGTGCGTGGCGGAGGGTGCCCTGTACAACTACTGGCAATTTTCTTCCCTGTTCCACCCGCCAGTAGAGCGAGAGAAAAACGACTATCCGTATGTTCCTGCATGAGCCTTAATTTTTCTTATCTTACCTTTCCTAAATGTACTTTGGAGGCAGTAGAATCGTTCCGCAGTCAGCTTCAAATGCCGTTGCTCTAAATTTTCTCAGTAGTTTTCCTCGAACAGAACGTCGACCTTTCCTCCAGTGATTCCCATTTGAGTTCAAGGAGCATTTCTGTTATATTCGCTTGCTGATCGAACATACCGATAACAAAAATATCAGCTCCTCTCTGAATTACCATGATGTCTTCCCTTTAATTCAGAGTGATGGGGATTCCAAATACTAAATACTTGATCAGAAATAAAGACTGGATCGCACTAGTGTTCTATAGTTGGCCTCCTTTACAGATGACCCCCGCTACGCTTATAACACCTATACGTACGTTGTGCCAGACATTACCTTAACATACAACAAGCGTTACCCTCTGTGAGGAATTTTGAACTGTCTGACCGCGTGTCAACCTAATGGACAGAGGGTATCGAACATAAATTTCGTTACTATGGCAATTAATAGAAAGCTGAAAGACTTTCATTTAGGAAATAATGAAAGCAGTGAAGGTTTTCGTGAATGAAATAATAAACGGTCGCCAGCCTAATTAGGCATAATAATGTGGAAACATTTAGTTCAAAGCATTACCTGCAATTTTGGAACAGGGACTTTCATTTTGCTCTCTTTGTGAATTGCAATGAATACACACAGCTACCAGACGAACTGAACAGTTGTTAGCAGTAGTTATGATTCGCATAAAATTAGTAGTCACACAAGAATAAATGGTACTTTACTCCTGTTAATAATAATCATCATCTCAACCAATTCAGCACCAAAAAATTATCAAAGACATCACGAGACTAAGTAAGCATGACAGGAGTCCTGGTTTAAGTAACACACAAACATCACAAATTCAATAAAATAACATTGTACAAACACTTTCTTATATTATCTCTTTTATGGAAATACTTCAGATTTCTTTAGCAAAAGTAATATCTAGTTTAACTTTCTCATTATAGCAAATAATATAGTGGGGCCCATAAACTGTCACTTATTATACAGGCAAATTCTGTAACTATTTCATAGACAATTTGCATTACATTAATGTGGATTTCTAAACCCACTTGAATTTGTTTATATTTCAGTACTATATAACAATTTACTCAAATGTTAATTCTCACATAAAAATTCAGAAATTAGTTGATGGTAATCGTCAAAGCAAAAATCAGATTTCCTGTGAGTCATATTATGTTCCTTTCTCATTACCTGTGAAGCAGGTGGTTTAACTAGCAACATTTATACATTTTAACACTGAAACGTTGGCGCATTCAAGTCAGAAACAATCCAATTGTTATTCAGAAACAGGATATTCGGTCTTTTGCACGTTTAGGATAGGTCGCTAAAACGGTTTTATGATCAGGACAATTTCAAAGTTGACACACATGTTTTTATCACTTCAATTATTATTGAAAACATACTGGTCCATACTAAGATACATATCTGATTTCCTGAAGCTGCCGTACAGTGGCGCAAAAAATGGTTTCTGAGCACTATGGAACTTAATAACTGAGGTCATCAGTCCCCTAGAACTTAGAACTACTTAAACCAAACTAACTTAAGGACAGCACACACATCCATGCCCGAGGCAGGATTCGAACCTGCGATCGTAGCAGGAGCGCGGTTCCGGACTACAGCGCCTGGAACCGCGTGGCCACCCCGGCCGGCAGCAATGGCGCAATAGTGGTGGCATGAACTTGCTGCCTATCTGGTCTCACCTCTTGCAGTTTAAGGCTCTCTTCACATTTGTTCTTGTCGACGTATTAATCTTTTTAGAGCCATTCCATAATACAAGAGCACCATATTACAGCCGAAACCACGTCCGAGGCAATTTTAACATGAATCAGCTTCCGAAGGTCTCACTTGGCACCCACGGTATTGAGTGTACAACTGCTGGCCATTGACTGCGTAATGTTCTCTCACTCTTGCCGCCTACATTCACCGCCAAATCCACTTTTATCGCACGTCAAGACCCTTCCGTAGCGGAGGGGGTTGCCTACATCTTTTCAGTTATATAATTCAACTTCTCTAAGTGTAAACTAATATTCAAAGTACAATATCTGTTTTACGAACGTACATGCTTCATAAAGTTTCATTATTTTTTAATATTGTTATATCTTTACAATATATACCTCACATAGTTACATACACATAATTACACTGTATAAACTACTTACAATCGATAATGGTGTTACACACTTTCCTAGAATTCTCCCAATAAACTGTATTCGACCATTCGGCATCACTACTATTGACCTGACATGTTCGTTTCATTTGATATCGCTTTCCAACATTACGTCTAGTTACTTAATCGGCATGACTGCATCAAGCAGTACGCCACTAATACTCTGTTCGAATGTTATAGGATTGTTTTTCCTACATATCTGCATTAACTTAGATTTTTATACATTTTGAGCAAGCTACCATTCATCTCTGTAAACAGAATTCTAAGTCAATACAGATACACACCGTGTAATTCATAACAGGTCAAAGCACGGCAAAGGCGAAATCCCTCCGCAGAGACACTTGTGAGGGCTGCGAACTTCCCTGAATTCCTGGACATGACCTTTTAATTTCAGCTTGAAGCGTTATCGGAACAGTAAAATCCTTTCTCTTAAGTGAGATGTGGTTCTGCCTGTCAAGGTATGTGAATTGACAGAGCAAAACGGACTCTCAGTTCACAAAACTGAGCTGGCAAACTGCAAGAAAATGATTCTAGGTCGAACTAATATGCAGAACGACTCCAACAGAAGACTTCAGTGGGAGTGTACCAGTTTTGTAGCTTTGAATATATTCCTAATTTGAAATTTATTCATGACTCAGACCGCCGCGGAACTTACCGTTTTAGGAGGCTAGGCAACTTTCACAACATTTATGCATAGGTTACCTTTAATTTTATTGTTGAGGCGGTTCCTCCAACAAAAAGTTCTTTTTATCATATTTTTGCTGTTCCGTCCGTAACCTTTTGAGATCGCGCTTTACTTACCTTCAGCAACGTTAAATTATACGTTTTAGTATGCTGCAATCATCAGGCTCTGTCATAAAAATAAGGGAAGAAGGAATTAACGTAATTCACTATGCTTTATTAAACATAGGAAACACACTTCGTGATGGAAGTCTACTGAAAAGCGTAATGTGCGGCTGATGTGGACAAATTAAGTACCATGTAGACAGTACCATTCAGACAGATCGTTCAGTGCATAAGCGCACGGTGACTGCCGACCTGTTTCAGTACATTCTTCCTTTAATAACACTGTGCAACAGAAAAAAATGCATTGCATGGAACTAGCGGATTCTTATCAGTTCCATTGTACTGATAACGAATATCACAAATAAAACTGAAATTTATCTCTGTTTTTACACAGGTTTTAATCCGCAAATGGGAATAGAAGCAATTTTGTGTCAACATAATATAACTGTTACCTATGACAGCAATACTGTAATTTTTCCTTACGCGTTGTTCTAAAGAGACATATATTCCGTTTGCCATGCATCCTGTTCCATATGGAGAAGCCCTGGGTGTACAGGACCCATCAGTAGAATACAATGTTCATTCAAAGATAGTACTTAAGAAGTTAAGAAGCTAATTCCATTGAGTCTAGCCGTTCAAAAGACCAACAGTAATTCAAAATTACAAGAATGGGATGTCCTGCCACCTAATGCAGATGTTTCAGTTTATCGGAATAGACAGAAAAAAATTCACCCTCTTCTGAATTATGTAAGTCAATCTCGTGCCAAGCATTAATGTATAAGGCTTAATGAAAGATACTGGAATCAGCTACTGAAGAACGGAGGCGGTTCACTGATTCATCCACGCAAAATTTGTAAGCTGTTATTCTCCATGCTGGTCATGAGCTCTTGCAGTTCCCATTGGTTATGGTGGTCAGATGGATGGGTCTTAAGTAAATACGAAATGTTTACTTGAAGTCAGTGGAAGATTTGTGACGACCTTAAAATTTTTGAAGTTTTACTAGGCGTGCAATTAGGTTACACTACACACTCTTGTTTCGTTTGTGAATGGGACAGTAGGACTGGCACATCCCACTGTCCCAAAACTCACTGGCCGAAAGTAATTTCCCCACAGCCACCTGCGAAGAATATCCTACACGTGCCACTAGTTGATGCCACAAAGATGTTTTTTTTTTCATTTTTACTCGTAAAAAGAGGTTTGATGAACAATTTTGTGAAGAAAATGAATCACGAAGGTGAGGCTTATAAGCACTTGAGGGGAAAAGGTCTCTGTCTGGGTGAGTCATAAGTCATAGAAGGTATTTTCTTGGTACACAGATTCGAGAGCTTTTCAGAGAGAAGCAGTTTGATGAAACGTTACAGAATTATGAGAAAATTTTGAAAGTGTGTACTTCACCTTCTTAGTAAATAAGGAAGTACAAATTTCTAAGGAGCTTGTGGGTGAACTGTTGTCATGTTACGGAGAGTCCCTCAAAGTGAAGTAGTTTCTGAAGGACAAGGCGACCATCACTATATTACAGTTATGGAGAAGATGTAGGCAGAGAAGTGGGCTCCTACTATTTTGGTAGACTGCTGCTAGTCTATTGCTAAATGTAACTTAGAATCGACAAGACAAGAGGAAATACACAGTCGATTTATAGTTTGATCAAAAATTCTTCAAACTGTGAGGTCGTAACACTGATGATGGAAAAATTTTTGTAGTACTGAATACCATGTTCACTACCGGAAGTTACTGTTATTTTCTTCATTCATTATAGAACAATTGACTGTGCATGTTTGGTAATTTCCATAAGAAAATGTAAAGAGCACAGAAAGTCCTATAGCTTATTTTGGTTTAATTTAGTAATTTTGTGATTCCGAAGCTGGAGCTAAGTATTTATTTTAATGTGCTCTCTGTCAACGTATTGTATGTAAACAAAAGGAGAAATCCAAAATGTGGACTGTTAAAAATATTCAATAAAATTTGTTGAACATTTCAGTTTACAGATTTCAGCACAGTGGGCTTTAACTTGACGCTAACTCTTGATATGGCATTAATACAAAGTGTCACTAGTTCCTTGTTGGCTACTATATATAAAAAAATGTTGAAGGTTTGACCTTTCACCCCTTTCTTCTGTCGTTTCATGGCGCTGGAAGCGACGTCGTTCTGCCATTGCTAAACACTGCGTGTGTTATGCTACCCACACTGCGAACTTGCATTGCGGGTTGCGTACCTATAAGTTGCAGAACCTCGCGATCTTCCTCGTTACGCTTCTCTTCGTAAAGCGCTCAAGATGAAAATACACACGAATTTTTGCAAGTCCTTCAAATATCTATATGGTCATTCAACTTTATAAACAAAGTGTATTACCAATTTAGATATCGAAATTAGGAAGACAAAGGCTGTGACCTACCAAAATGAATATTTATCTCTGCAGTGATTTGTGCGCTGTAGTGAAACTTTTTAGAATATTTCAAACTTTCTGTTAGGCCCCAACTTGCACCTGGACTGTTATCTTTCACTTGTCTGGCAAACAGTTTCAAACTGAAAAGTTTCATAAAGGCTAATCCTTCTCTGAAGACAGAACCAGTCGTGCTGCAATCCATTCCTAGGCGTCAGCTAAGCTCGTACTTCTCCGTCGTTTCCCAGGAGAGCTTCTGAGGAGTTTGGAGATAGGTTACGGGGAGGCTGTGCTATCAGAACTGAAACTGCGAGAGTGGGCTGGGAGACGTGCCTTGATAGCTTGGTAGGTAGAGGGCTTCGGTCAGGTGCAGCGTTTTAATCTGACTGGAAGTTTTCTGCTGAAGCGCTTGTGGACCCCTGTGTGGTAATCTCCTTGTTATCGAAGACCGTATTGAGCAACCACTGTAAAGCAGATGCGGAAGGATAGAAAAAATGCATCTATGACTTAGTCCCACACCATATATGCAAATATTTCCATTTTTCTGGAATGAGACCGGTAGTATTCCTTAAACCGTTTTTTTTTAGTTTCTGCTCTAACTCTAACACTCTCCTGACTTCTCAAAATTCGCAATTCCGCTTTGTATCTGCAGCTTCTTTGCGAAGCTTTGTTGTTATCTCAGTGGGTGGATACTGGAGACTCTACATAAAAATACGAGGAAAGAGACAAATTTTGCCTGTTTACGTTAATTTATTTTTCTTGTCGGATAATGATGAGGAGTAGTCGTACGGCACCTTTGTAGCTTCCGTACTTGTCCGCTACTCATCCTGTAGGGATAAAGGACTACTTTAGTAGATGACAGGATGAAGCCAACAGTTACTCTATTGTATGCAGAGCTAACATCTTGTTGTCTGGAATAACTGAACTGTTTTATTACTTGAGATAACTGAGCCATTATGATACGTTTACTTCCGACGCTCGTAAAAGCGTTATTGTACTGCAGCTCACAGCTGCAAATACTGCAAACAAAAGCGTAGCGCCGACTTTATTTGCAGAAGGAGTTCACCGAAAATACCGTTACTGTCCAAAGGAAGGAACTTCAAAATGTAATATATGACTCATCGCGTGTGGATGTGAATTGAACGCTACTAGAGGAAAGAAAGAGAGTTTGTGATACAGTCAGCCTTAGTGCAGGCGGTGATTCGAGAGAGTGATACTTTGTATGGGCAAAACGTATCTATGTGAATTCAACGAAGGGAAGAAAAGATGGACAGTGATCTTTGTAACGAAACATTTAAATAGTGATATCTGCAGTGTAAAACGAACGACTATGATAATTATTATATATGAGTCCCTTCCTTTTAACATTTACAGCCGCGCTGTCGCATCAAAAGACAAAATTCGCTTTTGTTACTTCAGTTATCTACCCTTTCGTACGACAGATCACAAAAACGGAATGAAATGGTGGAGCTGTCCAAAGGATAACCACTGTGCAGTGATGGCAAGAAAATTCCATTCGCCGGACACGGAAAGCGAGACGGTACATCCACGTTCTGGTTGGTTGATTTGGGGAAGGGGTCGAGACACCGAGGTCATCTGTCGCATCGGATTAGGGAGTGATGGCGAAGGAAATCGGCCGTGCTCTTTCAAAGGAACAATCCTGGCATTTGCCTGAAGTGATTTACGGAAATCACGCAAAATCTAAATCAGGATGGCCGGACGCGGGTTTGAACCCGTCCACGTTCTGGTCATGGTTCAGTACCCTTGATAAGCTAAGCACTGAATCTGTACTCAGCGTTTATTTAAACAAAGAAGGACGCTTTAAGCTATTTCTACCTTTTCTTTCATCCTGTTATAATCAGTGGGAAAAGTCTCTCGGCTGTCGCAATGTACACAGTATGGTGCAAGTCAATGGAGAACTGCGGTTATTAGCATTTTGTACGAGACAGCTGTGTAGTATGTTTGCTTTGACCATTCGGCTCTCAGAGTTAGTTTAGGCTGTTTCTTCTCTTAGTGGCTCTCACTGCCTAACCTGTAAGCACTGCGTCACCGCTGCGAATGGATCGATTTGTAGAGAGTTCGGGAGCGATACAAATTAAGTATTCGACGTCAGTTCTAAAATTTCAGGTGAAGCAGCCCCCACTTGAGATTAAGTCCAATATAGGACCAGGAAAAGCGAAAAAGTTCGTTATTCACCTCTGACTTGTTTAATATGCGAGCCAAAAATTCTAGAAACCAGTTTTAATTTGCACGGTTACTGAAGAGCGCCGTATCAGAGAAGAAACATGTCATAAACAGAGACAGATCAAGACGAACTCTCTGATAAACTTAATAAAAGAATTAAGAAATCACCTTTTATACATACAGTCATGTTCAAACAATACACGCAACCACCTTACAACAAATACGCACTCATGCACACATCACTGATATGAAAAAGCTACATTCGACAACTGGTAATAACATTCAACATTTGGCAACCCCGACCAAAAAGAAACATAAAGTAAACAAATGTTTATCTCCTAGTGCTATGAAAACGAAATTTCGTATGACACAAAGCAAATGAACAATTTTACGATTGAAAAAAGAACATATGTAGACCAGCATGCACGAAATTTGTAAATATAAATTTACACTATCACTAAATAATAGTCTCCTCTAAACTCCGTCTGAACAGGCCTTGGAAGGCCCAAAGGTACCGACCGGCCCCCGTGTCATCCTCAGCCCACCGGCGTCACTGGATGCAGGTATGGAGGGGCATGTCATCAGCACACCTCTCTCCCGGATGTATGTCACTTTACGAGACGGCAGCCGCTACTTCTCAATCATGTAGTTCCTCAGTTTGCCTCACAAGGGCTGAGTGCACCTCGTCTGCCAACAGCGCTCGGCGGATGGTCACCCTTCCAGCCCTACAGCAATGGCTCTGAGCACTATGGGACTCAACTGCTGTGGTCATTAGTCCCCTACAACTTAGAACTACTTAAACCTAACTAACGTAAGGACATCACACACATCCATGCCCGAGGCAGGATTCGAACCTGCGACCGTAGCAGTCCCACGTTTCCAGACTGCGCGCCTAGAACCGCGAGACCACCGCGGCCGACCCCTACAGCACTTCGGTGATCTGGCGGGAACCGATGTTACCACTTTGGCAAGGCCGTTGGCATCACTAAACAATAAGTAAACAGAAAATGCCAGAACTGCTTATAACCTCAGTATATAATGTCCAAAATGTAAAGCAACATAGTTTAAACACACACACACACACACACACACACACACACATATATATATATATATATATATATATATATATATATATATATATATATATATATATTGAACTATCAGTTTAATAAGTCACGGCTGCAAAATACTAACGCGGATTCTTTACAGACGAATGGAAAAATTAATAAGTCACGGCTGCAAAATACTAACGCGGATTCTTTACAGACGAATGGAAAAACTAGTAGAAGCCGACCTCGGGGAAGATCAGTTTGGATTCCGTAGAAATGTTGGAACACATGAGGCAATATCTTAGAAGCTAGATTAAGGAAAGGCAAACCAACGTTTCTAGTATTTGTAGACTTAGAGAAATCTTTTGACAATGTTGACTGGAATACGCTCTTTCAAATTCTGAAGGTGGCAGGGTTAAAGCACAGGGAGCGAAAGGCTATTTACAATTTGTACAGAAACCAGATGGAAGTTATAAGAATCGAGGGACATGAAAGGGAAGCAGCGGTTGGGAAGGGAGTGAGACAGGGTTGTAGTCTCTCCCCGATGTTATTCAATCTGTATACTGAGCAAGCAGTGAAGGAAACAAAAGAAAAATTCGGAGTAGGTATTAAAATCCATGGAGAATAAATAAAAACTTTGAGGTTCGCCGATGACATTGTAATTCTGTCAGAGACAGCAAAGGACTTGGAAGAGCAGTTGAATGGAATGGATAGTGTCTTGAAAGGAGGGTATAAGTTGATCATCAACAAAAGCAAAACGAGGATAATGGAATGTAGTCGAATTGAGTCGGGTGATGCTGAGGGAATTAGATTAGGAAATGAGACACCTAAAGTAGTAAAGGAATTTTGCTATTTGGGGAGCAAAACAACTGATGATGGTCGAAGTAGAGAGGATATAAAATGTAGACTGGCGATGGCAAGGAAAGCGTTTCTGAAGAAGAGAAATTTGTTGACGTCGAGTATAGATTTAAGTGTCAGGAAGTCATTTCTGAAAGTATTTGTATGGAGTGTAGCCATGTATGGAAGTGAAACATGGACGATAAATAGTTTGGACAAGAAGAGAATAGAAGCTTTTGAAATGTGATGTTACAGAAGAATGCTGAAGAATAGATGGGTAGATCACATAACTAATGAGGAAGTATTGAATAGTATTGGGGAGAAGAGAAGTTTGTGGCACAACTTGACGAGAAGAAGGAATCGGTGGGTAGGACATGTTCTGAGGCATCAAGGAATCACAAATTTAGTAGTGGAGGGAAGCGTGGAGACTAAAAATCGTGAAGGGAGACCAAGAGATGAATACACCAGGCAGATTCAGAAGGATGTACGTTGCAGTAGGTACTGGGAGATGAGGAAGCTTGCATAGGATAGAGTAGCATGGAGAGCTGCATTTAACCAGTCTCAGGACTGAGGACCACAACTATATATATATATATATATATATATATATATATATATATATATATTCCAGGCCACTGAAGATGCCTTCCAAACCATAGAGGCGAAACGCTTATGGCAAGACTTAGTTGTTTTATTCAGTAGTGATTAGGCGGATCTAAAGTAATAATTGTCAATACTCGCGACTGAGGTCGACAGGACAAGAAAGAGTTAACGATATTGCCATACATCCCTGCAAGAAATGGTAGGGCGTCTTGAAGTTTTAGATGAAAGTCACTTTCGCATGAAGCGTCACTGCTAAGCTGTAGCTAGGTAAAACTTGGAGCTCACGTAGAAAGAACTGCTACAGTATATTACAGAAGGTAACTGAAAGAAACATGTAGTGAGACGAACAGAAGTGACACTTGTCCAAAGACAATAATTGTGCCGAAGTCCTCGTGATTCATGACGGTCCCCTGGACATTCCGAAAGGCGGGAGAAGGTCTTAGTACGATGTGTAATCACCACGGATAGCAATATGCATGGCTGCAAGTATTCCTGTGCTGGTCACAAGACTGTTAAGGAGTTCCCGTGCCCAGGCGTACCATACCTGCACCAGCGCGATTGACAACTCCTGGCCGGTCGCTGGTGCGTGTGAACGTGCTTGAGTACGTCTCTCCAGCGCATCCGCCACGTACTCTACGGGATTTAAACCGCGAGAACTCCTCTATACATGCTGTTTGATGCGGTCGTGCATAATCGTCCACAAAAATAAACTTATGACCGAATACACCCCCAGAAAGGTCCACGTGGGGAAAGAGTAATGTGTCGCAGTAACGTTGACTGGTGAGACTAACGTGTTCAAAGATTTGGAAGTCGGGGCGCCCACGCAACATTATACCTCAGCCTATCATCTGGATCACCAGAACGACCATACTCGACAATGCTGGACGTACTCTCATATGGTGAACATATAATGCACCCAGTAACATTGTCAATCATAACCGATGTGGTGCTCCAGGTGTTATGGTGTGGAGAGACACAATTTTGCATGGACGTACGGACCTCAAATTCTTTGAACACGCTACACTCTCCGGTCGACCTTATGAGACAGAGTAACCGTATCACATGTCCATCTTTTGAGGGGTGTATTTGGCCGTAACGTCATTTTTATGGATGGCAATGCGCCATCTTATCGAACAGCGCAAGTGGAGGTGCTCTTGCAACGGGAGGATATTCGGGGAATGGACTGCTCTATCCGTTGCCCCAACTCAAATCCTGTCGAGCTGATGTGTATGCGTTGGACAGACGTATTGCAGCATGTACGCTTGCCCCAGCGACGATCGAACAGTTACCGACCATGATGGTGCAGCACTGGTATGCCGTAGCTCAACAAGTCTTTACCAATTTTGTGGCCAACATGGGAGCACGTTGCAAAGCACCCTATCAAGAACCCTGTATCGCTTTTTATAATTTCCAGAGGACCATCGTAAATCACCATGTCTCCGAAGTAATTATTGTCTGTGAATAAAGGTGTCGTTTCTGTTTGTGTCATTGCGTGTATCTTTAAGTTACCTTTTGCATTCTGTTCTATATTCTAGCAGTTGTTTCCGTGTGTGGCCTAAGTTTCATTGAATTGTCTTATTTGGCATTGGCACAGCATCCGAAAGTTGGATTCATATGTAAGTTTCGAACACCAGTGTGTGAGGTTGTGGTGTACAGGAAAGTATCGCCGTTCAACGACGATAAGGAAACTCAGAAAGAGTGGTGGCGGCTCTCTGAAGGTGGATAGATTTAAGGTAATGCCTGTAACGAAGGAAAAACCCGCTTGGTATGTGCTTACAAGATCAGTTTTGAGCCTGTCACATCGTATAAATACTTAGGAGTAATGCGCTGCCGCTGCTGCTTCTTGGTAACTGTTAAAGGTCACCAGACAACGGAGGCCACCACTCTCCTCTTTACTCCGGCAGATTCGACCCGGAGCCGGCGTACCTCCCCGTACTGGAAGGGGTTGCGTTAACACGCGCGGTTATCCGGCATGGTAGAAGTAATACTGAGACGTGATATGAAGAGGGACGATGACGTTAAATCAGTATTAGCTAAGTCGAAAGGAAGCCTTAGGTTTGCTAGGAGGGTACTGGGAAAAATGCACCGAATTTATAAAAAGAATTGCATAGAAGACGGTTTTGCCAAAAATTCTAGAGTATTGTTCTAGTGTATGGAGTCTCCATATGGTAGGCCTAATAACAGACATCGAATAAATTCAGAGACGCGTTCTTGGAGTCAACACGGATCGGTATAGCCTGTAAGAAAGTGTAACATAAATACTCGGGAAACTGAAATGGGAATGCTTAGAAGAAAGACGAATATTCTCGCGAAATTCTATCGGTTGTATTTAGAGAACCTGTATTCTAAGGAAACTGTCCGACTATTATGCTGTCGCCACCGCGTAGGGAATCATGAGAATTAGATAACAATTTATCCCTCGCTTAATGTGCGAATCGAATGGGGGAAGAAAATATATACATCCTCCGCCAGACTGCGCAGTATGTAGGCAGACGTGGGTGCGAACAGAGGGAGCGTAGCTGTTCCACCGACTCGCTGAGCACGTGGCTCGACGCGTGACGTCAGCAGCCCGGCTAGGCCAGGCAGGGCGCAGTTTTAAGGGCCGAAGCCTCCTGGGAGTGCGCCCGGAATACTGATCAGGGCGGCGCGGCGTGGCTGCGCCGGCTCCTGATTGGAGATTGTCCGCCTGTGAAATTAGTTCGCCAGCGCCGCCTTCCGTCATGATCTTTAATTAAATCTACTGTTTCTCATTCTTGTACGTCCTTGCCAGCGCAAGTTTCACCTCTTAACCCGAAAGTCCCGACACCGAGCCACCTTTCTCTTCTGCGTCCTCAAGCGAGAAAAAGCGGGCGGTAATTGGGAGATGTTAGTGAAACAGTAGCTCAATTAACGGAGATTAGTTACAGCCGTCTCTTTGATTACTGTTGATTTAAAACGGATTCGAACTCTCTGGCTTCGTTTCTGGACAGAAATGAGAGCAGCAGCTGGCGGTGCAGTACGTTCCAGCGTGAAACATCAATACTCGCAAAGTACTGACTACGTGCGAAAAACCCGATCTGAACTGAACTCCACTCAGCAACAATAATTTGGCGGTACTTGTTACGAGGTATAAGAAAAAAAAAAAAACAGTTGTGATTTATAGAAATGGGTTATAGCGTGTAATTTAGGAAACAGCAGTTCACTGCAATAACTAAAATTACGGAGTATTAACACATTAACTGACATAACTAAAATTACGGAGTATTAACACATTAACTGACGTATTCAGACCCCTATTTGTTCGCCAAGTTTTATTCATTGCAGTGCTAGGGTTTAGAAGAAATAAGAAATAAACTCTACAGACATCAAAACACGGTCAATCGATATTCGGCTACAGATGAGGCAGCGTGATGGCAAACATATCAGCAAACGAAAGGAAATTGAGGCGATATGCGGTGTTTACACTCCTTGACAATTGTTATGGAGCAGGTAGACTACCATGAGCTTACTGAAGAACTTCACGTCTCGCATCCCACGCCCGGGTTCCCAGGTTCGATTCCCGGCGGGGGGCGGGGATTTTCTCAGCCTCGTGATGACTGGGTGTTGTGTGATGTCCTTAGGTTAGTTAGGTTTAAGTAGTTCTAAGTTCTAGGGGACTGATGACCACAGATGTTAAGTCCCATAGTGCTCAGAGCCATTTTTTTTAACTTCACGTAAATGGAAAAACATCAAGTATGAAGGGTTGTTCAATAAGTAATTAAATTATATATATCACTGTTTGGTAACAGATACAAAGCACTTCAAAGTGTTTAAGAGCCCACAACACTTTAATGCCCGAAGACTGCTGGCACATTAATATACAAAACACGTTTTACATGTCTGCTTTTAGTTACTTGGTCGTGCAACCGATTGTGATCTTCTTTATATATATGGAGGAAATGTGTCTACTACTAAATACGTGTTTCTCTTATTTTTGAAACACATTGACTGCCCTATGATAACAGTTTGGTTTTCATATTTATGCTGGATACGTGACAACAGTTTTTCATTAGATTAATTGGCGTTCACTTCGTTTTACAAACTGCTAACAACTGGTGCAATGTATCTGTTGGTGTTTGGTTTATACAAACCAGCAGGACGTATTTTAATAGAAAAGCCTTTGAGAATTTTGTCATCAAACGCGTGGTTTTGAGCTGTTTCAGAAAAAAATGGTAAATATTTTAGGGTGTGGTGATGTAAAGTTATTCGAATAAAATATTTCACGTAACATTTGCCCAATTTTTAGTGGTTACTCAGATACCGTTGTTAGAATGCAGCCCAAACAAATACTTACAGACGTTGTTAGAAAAAGGCAAATTATTTAGTTCAGTGCTGATTTTACACAAATTCCACCTCTGCTGTCAGTGCATTTTCAGAATTCTCTTGAATGCACTAGGTGTGAGGTCGTCTTGGAGATCTGTTACGGGCCAGCACTATTCATTATCCGAAAGATAAATTCATCTGTCGGGTTTAACTTTAATTTATCGACTTCAATTTTCAGCCATCTGCAAAGGCACAAATCTAAACGGGTAAGGTCCGGGGACCTTGGTGGCCAAGAAAGGTGACCACTTCTACCGATCCATTCTCCGTGGAATGTCAGATTTGGATGATGCGCCACCCGACATCCACAATATGCAGGGCCTCCGTAATGCTGGAAGAACATACCCATCCTCGTAATCACAGGAATCTCTTCCAACAATGCTGGAAACTCGTTTTCAAGGAAGTCTAGAGAAGAGGGCGCTGTAAGACGACTCGGGAACACATCAGACCCAATCAACTTATTGTACATCATACCACAAAACATATTTAAAGAGAAGAGTTCTTGAAAATGCCTTTCCGCAAAGGAACAACTTCTCAGCTTGAATTTCAAAAGTAAAATGACGATCATAAATACAACCAAAGCAACTGAGTGCCAACACGCGAACTGAAAAATTATCCCTGCAACAAGATCTATTAGTCGATGCTACTAAAGCCTTAAATATTTACTGTTCCTCCTAAAACAGCCTGCACATAATGATCAAAGTCGCCTCGTACAGTACACCGAAATAACAAAAGGAGAGAGATATACTTGATAGACATTTTATTTTGTCGCAGAGACGGCTGTACACAAAAAAAAAGTCACAAGAGATACCGAACACTGGTTCCATTCACTTTTTACGTCTTGTATCGCGTTCATAGTTCATGTCTTACATTAACCTCAAGTAATGCTGAGGCTCTGATGAATGTCTTATGTCTACATAATTATAGTTCTTCGTTTCCCTTCCCATTACTTAGATGGAATTGATCTGAAAATACTGCACAAATGGTTCATTTCAATGAACTAAAATTTTAGTTACTTCTGCTCTCTTAGTGTTGATGCTGGACGTTTTGGAGAATATTGAAAACCGAATACACAGAATTTTTACTGACAGACACGGTGGCGAGAGATATTTCGTATTTTCTCAAACTTGTAAAGGTGAACTTTTATAATACTAATAACTCGTTCAGAATTTTAATTTGGCCAGTGGTTGTACGTTCAGCAGATGCGACTTGTGACGCGAGATTTTATTTTAGCTGTCACTGAGACAAAAGACTGGTGTCTAAATTAAATTTTCTCAGGTAGCGTGCTTGTCTTTGTAGGTCTTCTTTGCGAGGCTAGATTTTTGCCTAATGGGAGCAGAGTTGGTTTGCGGGAAGCTTCACAGTGCACACTGAATGCTGTGCTCAATGCTTGTGGGAAGACTAAAGTATCAGGAGATTTTCCATTGAGTTCATCAATTTTTTTTCTCGTTATTGCTTGCTAAAATTTTGTATGAGCCAGCACGTTGCTGAGAACTCCAATTAGCAGCAGAAAAGTCAGAGCGAATGAGACTATTCGTAATTGATGAAAAAACTAATCAGTTCGTAAGCAAACAAAAAATGGTTCAAATGATTCTGAGCACTATGGGACCTAACATCTGTGGTCATCAGTCCCCTAGAACTTAGAACTACTTAAACCTAACTAAGGACATCACACACATCCATGCCCGGGACAGGATTCGAAACTGCGGCCGTAGCAGTCGCGCGGTTCCGGACTGAAGCGCGTAGAACCGCTTGGCCACCGCGGCCGGCCGTAAGCAAACACTAGGTGGCTAAAAGCGCTAAATAAAAAAATATATATATTTTAGAGAATTACTTCGATTTTTCGCAGTCAAGTAGTAGATCGAAATGCTCTTGAAGTGAAAGTGCAGGTTCTGTTGTCTTGAGAGATGTATACCGAAGGTGATCATTTTATGGAGTTTATCACTTTCTGCAGACGAGAGGTGTGATGTACAGGAATTGCCAGAGTTACGTTTGCATGCGAAGAATTAAGATGAAATAACATCCACAGTCCATTTCTAGGACGCAAAGCAATATTTGTAATTCAAAATCTTCCAAGGCGATGTGATATGGCGGACGCATTATACCACGTTGTGGAGCTAGTAACTATCTGGAAGAGGTGTTGTTCGCAGAAAAATACTTGACGAGGATGTTAACGTGAAAATAAACTGTATTGTTCATATGGTCACAAAATTAGTAGGTGAAGAGACAAATGCTGGAAAAGTGCAAAATAAGAAAAGAATTATTGAAAATATAAACGTCATACAAGTATTTGGACGTCACACAAAATAAGAACAGAAAAGTTCATATCCAAGCAACTACATCCGGTATTGTGAAATTGCTTATATCTCCCTTGTTAGAGGGAAATAATAAACAAGAATTTTGCTGTGCCCATTGGTTGTGAGGTAGAAGTGTGGAAGAAAAGGAAAGATATGTATTGAAAGATGACGATAGTGAACAGAGTAAGAAATTATGGAAATTGATTCAATATTGATACGATGGGTAAAAAGAAACAACTAAAATGGTATGAGCACATGAGATGTATGAATGGTGACAGAGTAAGTCAGAAAATATGGGTAATAAGGACCTCAACTTAGGTGGAAAATAAATAGGCAGTGAAAGGACTGGAAGGTAGCAACTGCACGAGGGCGTGGAGGAAAGGTAATTCGCAGAAAATAAAGATGCATCGAGCGCATAGAGATTAGGTTGTGTTACACATTTGACGATGTTGCAAGGCAAACGTAGAATTGTATTGAGCTAAGGTGAAAACTGAAGGACTTGATTTTACACCCCTACCTGACTTTCAGCTTTGAACTCTTATCGCTACGCTTTATTTGTTACAATTCAATGACACTGCATGGAACCAGTTTGAATGTTAAGTGCGGAAGACACGCTGTATATTGTTTCCGCTCCAGTAATCGGATCGAGATTGTGTCTCATAATGAGCGTGGCCAGGTTGTTACAAGGCTATAATCAGTGGCGTAAGAGCTGCGCGTAGAGCAGTTGACGTTCGTCCAGTTCGCAACACCTGCACTGTTTACCGCCACCACCTACCAACATGGCATGAGGTCTTAAGATGGTCGGTAACTGACCGAAACCAGTAACCACAGAAATAAAGGTTTGTGGCGATCGAGACTGTTTATGTTTCATTTGTCTGGCAGTTTTAAGTGAGGCTGGCGACGCTTAATTAAAGTATTTCAGAGCTCAGGTAATGAGGGAAAGTGATACGGGTCCGCCTATTGATGGATGATTCGCTGACAGTGGCAAAATTACGTCGTGTAGCGAACTCCTGCTCACCGCACCCAGAAATGTGGGCCACGGAAGTGTAGGTTTCGTACTCGTTTTGCGGCGAGAAGCGAAGGAGAAACGTTGCAGTCGTATTACGATGTCAAACTGTAATTGGTACTCGAACGTCTTGTAGCATCGAATCCAGCAAAGTGAGTGGTTCTTCCGATAATCCTACGGTTTTAAATTGCGAGGATCGAGCCGGATGGCCGCAACACGAAGTACAGCGCGACCGCTGCCGTCGTAACGAGAACCCGCAGAGGGTCACACACGCCGCGGCGGCCGACACGGGTCAGTCGACCGCAACCGCTTAACCCAAGGCAGGTCCTGCCTGGTAGTGTACCACAGGCGCTGCCTGCGACGAATACCAGGCGGTAGAGACCGCCGCTGCGGTGCGGGCGGCGGCGCCACCAATCTTGCGCTTGTCGCATCCGAGATAAGAGGCCGGCCCGCCGCGGTCACTTTACATGACAATGAAGGGTCGATCTGAGCCGCCTCTGGCTCCGCTGCCCGGGGACCCGCGCTGGGTGGTCCGTATCTGCGGGCAGTACTGCACCGTCGGACGGCTACCCGACTCAAGTCTTCGAATGTAGTCTGAAAAATTGTTATGTTACGGTCATCAACACTCAGGTTGGTATGATCCAGCTTATCGTTCGTCTCGATTGCGAGCTATTACATTCATTCCAGCGTAACCGATGCAGCACACATAATCGATGATCTATCGCTCGGACTCTTTCCCTCTAATGTTCCTTCAGCTACAGTTCTCAGCAGTAACTTGTGTTCTAACTTTACCGGACTTTTACTTCTTAACTTTCAACAAATATTCGATATTTTGAATTGAACCTGGGCTGGACTTCGTGTGTCTTTGTTATTGTTCTCAACAATGCAAATGGTGTAATTGCATAATGCTATCTGATAGTAAGAGTAGCCAAACTGAAATTGTAAACTTGTATTTTTTTTAATTTCAACCAAATTAATTTAAAAAACATAAAACTGTATTTTAAATAAGCTGACCTATGAAACTGTATATTGCACCGTACAGTAAACAGTGCTGTAACGTATGTTTTTGGATAGGGTCCGGCTTTAGCAACACACAATTTTATTTATTACCCAAACATGTTTCACTGCAGTTGCAGCATCTTCAGTGGGATTTTATATTTCATCTGTTAAACATAAACATTGTTCTATACTGTTTTAATAAATGTACCTATTAGTTTTTAATCGTAATTACAGATATTTGAAAAACACATAAATTATGAATTCATACCGTTTTACCATATGGTGTGGTTTTTCTGATGTGTTGGGTTTCTACAGTTACTATTTTGCTCCACGGTTTGTCATCTGCAACCACTTACATCTTAAAATAAATAAATTGTTTAAGTCAAAAATTACGATTTGAAAAATTGTTATTTCTATGCCTGAGATTATTTAATTCTGTGTGTGTGTGTTTATGTAATGTTTCACTTACGTTATCTTTTTCTTCATCTTCATCATTCTCAAACGCTATATATTGAGTTGCCACTGTCAGTGTCATTGTTTCACTGTTTAACAGCTGTAAAAACAAACATGGCAGTCAGCGGAACAGTTGAAGGTGTAAAAACAAGGTGGCTGACAGTGGAACAGTTGAAGGTGTTCCTGGCGGTTGTTCTGAATCTTTCAGAGGTGTCTATGATTTGTGGTACTCGTATTTTACTATAGTAGTGTTTTAAATTATTGAATATATATAACGAGTTAAAACCAGAACTCTAAACCAGCCTGCCTATCAAGGGCGTTGAGCTAACTCTTACGCTACATGGGTCCGCTTAACGAACTGATTCGAAATTTTGACATGGCATTTGGTTATATGCGTATCTTCCAGTGTTCACAGACGCTTTCCCGGCGTCCTGCTAGAATGACCCTCTTGACAATAAGCAGAGCAGCAAGGTGGCTTCGTTGACTCATATATGAATCACTACGCGTTCTTCGAATTGCTGTCTGCACGTTTATTGTGGCTACATTCGGCAGCAAAGCTACACAGTCTCGTGTACATGTGAAGTTTGATTCCCTTTGTTAGTGAAAGTCGTTTTGATGGAATGGATCTTGGGAGAATTTACGTATAGGATGCACAGTGAAGAAAACGTCGTTTTCTCGGGGTCTGTCTGTCTCTCAGCCGAGGTCGCTAACACGTGTTTGCGCCGCAGAACAAACAAGTAGTCACTTCGAAACCCGGAAGAAACGGACAGTATTTGGCCAGCCGTGAAATGAACCGTGGAAGGGCCAAAGTGCGCTTCAGCAGACTTGGCGCCAATGTCCACGATGAAACTCCAAATCTCTCCCCAGTGTCTCATTGATTGAGGGAGTGTGTCTCTGTTGATAGTGATATGCTCATCGGATTGGAACGCTAAGTTCGGAGACTTTAATCGTGCTATTGGAGAGAAGTGTTATGCGCCGGCGTTGAATTTCGCCCTCTCCTTGCCCTTCACCCCTAAAGCAAGAACACAACGCATTGTGGTACCCGGAGAATCAAAGTGGAGACCTTCTCAGGATGGCAGCACCGCCGTGTTCGCGCTCGAAATACAGAAATGAGAATTAGTAACAGCTACACTCCCGCATTCTTAAAAGAAACATGCTACACCGACGCCCTGCATAGCACAACAATTAAACATTGATTAGGTCTTGTGTCTGACAGCAATCCACATGTAGTTTTTTAATCTTGTGTTCAAGGTGTGACATGTATGAATTCACGTTTCCTCTGAATAAATCATGTTGTTGTTGTTCTCTTCAGACCTGAGACTGGTCTGATGCAGCTCTCCATGCTACTCTATCCTGTGCAAGCTTCTTCATCTCCCAGTACCTACTGCAACCTACATCTTTCTGAATCTGCTTAGTGTATTCATCTCTTAGTCTCCCGCTACGATTTTTACCCTCCACGCTGCCCTCCAATGCTAAATTTGTGGTCCCTTGCTGCCTCAAAACATGTCCTACCAACCGATCCCTTCTTCTAGTCAAGTTGTGCCACAAACTTCTCTTCTCCCCAATCCTATTCAATACCTCCTCATTAGTTACGTGATCTGTCCACCTTATCTTCAGCATTCTTCTGTAGCACCACATTTCGAAAGCTTCTATTCTCTTCTTGTCCAAACTAGTTATCGTCCATGTTTCACTTCCATACATGGCTACACTCCAAACAAATACTTTCAGAAACGACTTCTTCACACTCGACGTTAACAAATTACTCTTCTTCACAAACGCTTTCCTTGCCATTGCCAGTCTACATTTTATATCCTCTTTACTTCGCCCATCATTAGTTATTTTCCTCCCGAAATAGCAACCGGCGGGGGTGGCCGAGCGGTTCTAGTCGCTACAGTCTGGAACCGCGCGAACGCTACAGTCACAGGTTCGAATTTTCCCTCCGGCATGGATGTGTGTGACGTCCTTAGGTTAGTTAGGTTTAAGAAGTTTTAAGTTCTAGGGGACTGATGACCTCAGCACTTAAATCCCATAGAGCTCATAGCCATTTATGAACCCAAATAGCAAAACTCATTTACTAGTTTAAGCGTCTCATTTCCTAATCTAATACCTTCAGCATCACCCGATTTAATTCGACTACATTCCATTATCCTCGTTTTGATTTTGTTAATGATTACAGTGCCGCGCGGGATTAGCCGAGCGGTTTAAGGTGATGCAGTCATGGACTGTGCGGCTGGTCCCGGCGGAGGTTCGAGTCGTCCCACGGGCATGGCTGTGTGTGTTTGTCATTAGGATAATTTAGATTACGTAGTGTGTAATCTTAGGGACTGATGACCTTATCAGGTAAGTCCCACAAGATTTCACACACATTTGAACATTTTGATGATTTCATTCATATACGATCAAATTGTGTAATGTATTGTACGTTTAGTTCTGTGTCGTATACGTACGAAGCACGCGTCTCACACTTGTAGGGGTGGCGAGGCGCCTGCACAGTGTTTTCAGTTAGTTTACTTCCTAAATAGCAAAACTCCTTTACTACTTTAAGTGTCTCATTTCCTAATCTAATTCCCTGAGCATCACCCCACTTAATTCGACTACATTCCATTATCCTCGTTTTGCTTTGGTTGATGTTTATCTTATAACCTTCTTTCAAGACACTGTCCATTCCGTTCAACTGCTCTTCCAAGTCCTTAGCCGTCTCTGACAGAATTACAGTGTCATCGGCGAACATCCAAGTTTTTTACTTCTTCTCCATGAATTTTAATACCTACTCCGAATTTTTCTTTTGTTTCCTTTACTGCTTGCTCAATATACAGATTGAATAACATCGGGGAGAGGCTACAATCCTGCCTCACTCCTTTCCCAACCACTGCTTCCCTTTCATGCCCCTCGACTCTTATGACTGCCATCTGGTTTCTGTACAAATTGTAAATAGCCTTTCGCTCCCTGTATTTTACTCCTGCCACCTTTAGAATTTGAAAGAGAGTATTCCAGTCAACATTGTCAAAAACTTTCTCTAGTCTACAAATGCTAGAAACGTAGGTTTGCCTTTCCTTAATCTTTCTTCTAAGATAAGTCGTAAGGTCAGTGTTGCCTCACGTGTTCCAACATTTCTACGGAATCCAAACTGATCCTCCCCGAGGTCCGCATCTACCAGTTTTTCCATTCGTCTGTAAAGAATTCGCGTTAGTATTTTGCAGCTGTGACTTATTAAACTGATAGTTCGGTAATTTTCACATCTGTCAGCACCTGCTTTCTTTGGGATTGGAATTATTATATTCTTCTTGAAGTCTGATGGTATTTCGCCTGTCTCATACATCTTGCTCACCAGCTGGTAGAGTTTTGTCATGACTGGCGCTCCCAAGGCCGTCAGTAGTTCCAATGGAATGTTTTCTACTCCGGGGGCCTTGTTTCGACTCAGGTCTTTCAGTGCTCTGTCAAACTCTTCACGCAGTATCTTATCTCCCATTTCGTCTTCATCTACATCCTCTTCCATTTCCATAATATTGTCCTCAAGTACATCGCCCTTGTATAGACCCTCTACATACTCCTTTCACCTTTCTGCCTTCCCTTCTTTGCTTAGAACTGGGTTTCCATCTGAGCTCTTGATATTCATACACGTGGTTCTCTTCTCTCCAAAGGTCTCTTTAATTTTCCTGTAGGCAGTATCTATCTTACCCCTAGTGAGATAAGCTTCTACATCCTTACATTTGTCCTCTGGCCATCCCTGCTTAGCCATTTTGCACTTCCTGTCGATCTCATTTTTGAGACGTTTGTATTCCTTTTTGCCTGCTTCATTTACTGCATTTTTATATTTTCTCCTTTCGTCAATTAAATTCAATATTTCTTCTGTTACCCAAGGATTTCTAGCAGCCCTCGTCTTTTTACCTACTTGATCCTCTGCTGCCTTCACTACTTCATCCCTCAGAGCTACCCATTCTTCTTCTACTGTGTTTCTTTCCCCCATTCTTGTCAATTGTTCCCTTATGCTCTCCTTGAAACTCTGTACAACCTCTGGTTCTTTCAGCTTATCCAGATCCCATGTCCTTAAATTCCCACCTTTTTGCAGTTTCTTCAGTTTTAATTTTAGATTGTGGTCAGAGTCCACATCTGCCCCTGGAAATGTCCTACAATTTAAAACCTACCTTAATACCAATGCCCTACGTTTTTTGTTTGCGTTTTTGAAACTGAATCCTCTTGTTCGCACACGAATCGCTTCAATTTTTAACTTTTAAATTCAAATCGCTTAGAGAGAATAACTTTTCTCGTAGCTTCCTCGATAAACTTGAAACCTCGTCACGTATGTCAAGAACTGTGAAGTCTTCGCAAAGTTGTTAATTTTCATATTGCTGAAAATATCACAGAATTTTTTGCTCAGTTGTTGATTCATATCGTCAATGAGGTGTTCTTACCTTCACACTTTTGTTCTTCTTTGGTGAATCCTTTTCCGCTCAGCATCGTGTCCGTCCTGTCCTAATTTACATACTATCGACTCCTCAACTTTAACATTTTGCTTGCACGTTGCGGCACATTTTCCGACAGCATTTGCTCTTCTTTCTACCACTCGTCGCAAATAAATGTATTGCCGTTAACAACAAAGTGTATCATCTGTCCGCGAAGAGTTTTGCCACAAACCCTTCCCACGCCTGCAGTTCAGGTAATGGCTCGAGCACTTCTTTCATCTACATCTACATTTACATCTACATCGTACTCCGCAAGCCACCCTATGGTGTGTGGTGGAGGGTACTTTCGGTACCACTATGTGATCCCTCCCACCCTCTTCTACCTTCAAATAGCGGGTGGGAAGAATGGTTGTCGGTAAGCCCCTGTATTGGCTCTAATTTCTCGAGTTCTCTCCTCGTGGTCAATACGCGAGATGTATGTGGGGGGAAGTAATATGGTGTCTGACTCCTCCTGAAAAGTGCCGTCCCCAAATTTCAGTAGTAAATGTCTGCGTGATGCACAACGTCTCTCAAAAAAAAAAAATCAAAGGTGTGTGAAATCTTATGGGACTTAACTGCTAAGGTCATCAGTCCCTAAGCTTACACACTACTTAACCTAAATTATCCAAAGGACAAACACACACACCCATGCCCGAGGGAGGACTCGAACCTCCGCCGGGACCAGCCGCACAGTCCATCACTGCAGCACCTAAGACCGCTTGGCTAATCCCGCGCGGCCACAGCGTCTTTCTTGTAACGTCTGCCAGTGGAGTTTGTTTAACATATGCGTAACGCTTTCTCGCCAGCTAAACGATCCCGTGACGAAACGCGCCGCTCTTCGTTGGATCTTCTCTATCTCCTCTATCAGTCCTATCTGATAGGGATCCCAGATAGATGAATAATACTCAAGAATCGGGCGAACAAGCTCCTTATAAGCCACTTCTTTCGTGGATGAGTTACATTTCCTTAAGACTCTTCCGGTGAATCTGAGTCTTGTGTGTGTTTTTCCTATTATCTGTTTTATATGGTCATTCCACTTAAGGTCGCTCTGGATTGTTTGTTACGCCTAGTTATTTTATGGCAGATGCTGTCTCCAGCTGTTTGTCATCAACAGTGTAGCTGTACAGCAGTGGATTTCTTTTCCTATGTATGCGCAATTTGTTACATTTATTGATGTTCACGGTCAACTGCCAGAGTCTGCACCATTCATCAGTTCTCTGCACGTCGTTCTACAAATTCTTACTACCTTCTGGCGTTGCTACTTTGGTATAAACAACTGCATCATCTGCGAATAGCCTTAAAGAGCATCCGACGCTTTCTACTAGATAATTTATATATACTGTAAACATCAACGGCACTTTCACGCTTCCCTTTGGTACTCCGGACGTTACCTGTACATCTGTCGATTTAGTTCTTTGAAGTGGTACGTAGGTGTAGCTATTCATGTGATCAAGATACTAACCGCTACGGCCGTGTCTACGATTCGCTTTGTCGAGTAGTACAAGCACTCATCAGACACAGGTACGTACGTATTTGTGATTTCGTGACGGGTCAAAGGAGTGCAACGCCAATCCACCTCCTCTGGAACGTTGTCCCTGTCAGCAACAGGAGATTCTCGCATCTGCCCCCAACATTCATTTCCTAAAAATAGAACTGGCTATATAACCTCAGTAAGGATGTAATAAACTCACATCCTTCAGCCGTGATATGACTGTTTCCAACACGTCGGAGAGATCCTAGGTTATTGCTGTTCCAATTCTTACTCTGAACAAGAATTATTACCACGGATCCCAGATTAGTGCTATTCCAGTTCTTCTTCTAAACAAGATCTGCTACGACAATACGAAAGTTGTGTATAGAAGAGGAAGTGCCAAACATATACACGCAAAAGCTTTCCCCAGCACATTGCTGTCACAGTTATTTTGTTTTACCAGGTGTAGGAGAGAAATCAGGTATTGGATTTACTATATGAAACAGATCCACTGCCGTGTTACTGGCGACAAGAAATCAGATTATATCGTGTTCGTCTCTCAATACGCTATCTTATGTGATCACTGCACTTAAGCACGTTATGTTTGTGTGATGCAAAGAACTCGTCGCATCAACGATTATACGATCGCCGACGACACTCTTAAGGCTTACTGTAACTATCAAAACTGCGGGCGTGAATATACACTAAATGAAAACAAATATAAACAAAATGTTCAAACTGAATAACCCGAGGAAGTTCTGTTAAATTATACAGACTTCTCTTGGAGCATGAACTTGAGGAAACAATAGGTACGGTAAATACCGAATATCTCGAAATGCATTGCTGCTGAAAGATCCAGAAATATTCAGATTCACAGTACGAAAAGGATATCGAAATACACAGTAGCTTGCACCCCACGTCTTCTCTCCACTTCTCCCTTCCTTTGTCGGTCTACTTCCTCCATTTCGTGCTCACCTTAAGCATCGCCTTTGACAAGAACAGCTGTAGCGCCTTCTTGTATACTTTACCTGTTCGTCAACAAACAGCCCGACGTGGCTGTGTGTTTACAGATGGGAACTTCGGCTCCTTCAAATATAGACTTTATTGATGTTCCACTTCTGTCTCATCTCTTCCTCATGCACTGACCTAAGCCATATTTTAGACGAGGAGCGACCTCGTTATACTGTTGCGTCACTCAGGCCTTTAGGCTCATAGCCGTGCAACGGTTAGTTTTCCTTTCTAGATTTGATAGAGCTCACTAACACACACCAGTCGTGGCGGTGGAATAATTTGGGCGCTGTACCTGTATTCGGAACTTGCGGGTTCATAGATACTTGTGTCCACAGTCCTTATAAACAACTTAAAGGAAATCATCGTTGCGCAGAGGTTGTGTTTCAGTAAAACATTTTATTTTCTGATTTTGTCCAGTTTCGACCACACTACCAAAGCCAAGCTATCGTGTACGTTCAATCGGACATACTACGTTATACGATCTTACATGACGCCACAAACAATTAACGTGTGCACTGTCTGTTCATGAGTCCCAGCGGGACCTTCGTTTTGTTGTTAAAGTGGTCTGACATCTAGAAGGAGTAGCAAGATTTCACAAAGTGCGGCAGGGGCATGTGTAGAAAGCTCATTACCGCTATCTGAACTCCAGTTTTTCCTCACAACTCACTGGGAATGAAAAACAGAGGAGCAAATGTGAATCATTTTGACTCCCTCTAAGATCTAACAACATATTTTGATACACAATATGCTCATGATACTTAGAAAATAGCCTTGTGATCGAAATTGACCATTGGTAGAAAACAAAATGTAGTACAAATACAGCCTCTGCAAATTATGATTTCCTTTAACTTTTTGATAGGTGATTAGATTATAGATTAGTTTCGGCTGTGTATTCACAGAAGTAACAAAGCTTTTGCAACAGATTGAGGTAACTCATTAATAGAATCATACGGCACTCATTGTTCTACCGCCAAGGAACCATTACATGCTAGGAAAAAAATCAGTTGTTACATTCACACAAACTCACGACTGCCTATAAGGAGCTAGGTTAACAGCAGTCAACAGCCAACGATGACCGGTCCTGTCAAAGCGTCTGTGTTTCATTCATTCCCCACGAACCGTGGTTTTGTTTGCTGAGCGCTGCATATTCACTGGAAAAATATTGTTCTGTCGCCACAGAAACATCACACATTTGACATGCTGCGTGCGGCGTCAAGTTAACAGCAAAACTACCGTCTCGACAATTGTGACTAAAAAGCAGATTATTTTTTTGTCGGCAGGTTGTTGCAATGACTAACAGTAAGAATAGAATTGGCGTCAACTGTTCTCAAATCTGAGTTGGAAGGTTGGTTTGAAGGCAAAAGTGTGTGCTAGACACTGAATGTGAATGCCCTCTCCTTCTGTCGCCCTTGAACTGACTGAGTCTGCCAGATATAGGAGTCCTACAAATCTAACATACACTTCGAAACACAGTACAGCTTGATATTTCTTACATAACAAATCACTGGCAGAGGATAAGGAAACCTAAAGTGACCGATGACGTCGTAGCTTTGGCTGAGGACTGAAACGCGAACCTTTAGGTTTGCAGTGTTGCGGCGGTGCGGGGTCGTTCTGTCGTTCTTTCGTCTCCTTTATCTCTGTCTCTTTCATCGAACAGTTCATCTACCTTTATATTCCTTCCTTCCACCGTCCCTTCACTCTGCAGTAGTAGATACACGCTAGGCAGTGTAAAGCAGCGTTGATGAAACACACACACGCCGCGTAACTCAAGTTGCAAATCAGTTCCTATAAGTTCATTTTCACAAATTTCGGGCGGTAGGATAATGCAGTTTAATTGCAGTAAGCATTTTAAAATTCTACTAACGTCTTTTTATTCATAAGGAAGCACATTAAATGGCTATCAAGTCGGTATTTAATAATGGAAGTGCTCTATCATTCCATCTTCACTGTTTATCCTACATATTTTACACGTAAAAGCAGCCGGAAATGCTGCATTCCGGCTCGGTTAATTTTGCGATCTAACAGTCACTGACCCACCAGTATTAGCGACTTGAACATTCGGTTGCCTTAGTGGTCTTGTATATTAGAAATGCTCGCCAAAGTGTTCCATCAAGAACACGAAATATGCCAAGCGGAATTGTCACTGTGACCGAAAATTTCACACGTTCATAAAACTTCAACTAATTAATTCAGAAATATCAAATAGTCATAAAAATGTTCGTAACTTAAGCCGTTTTAGTCACGTCACGTTCTAAACACTATGAACTCCCTAATTCTTCATTTTACATACTGTTTTCACAGAGACATCTAGCATGGTGTTACCTCGATGCAGGTTAACGAGCGACTGTCTCGATGCTCCTCTCCTCTCTGCCTGCACGCGGGAAGCGCTTAATTCTGATTGGCTGTTGATCTGAATGACGAATCAGAATGATCCTTCCAGATCAATGTCGCCGCAAAACTTTTTCTTTAGCCAACCACTAATCAGATAGTGATTTACATCATTACAATTTCAATTTCTAATATATTGTGTAATAAAATAGAACGAAATTCAAAATATTCTTTAAATTAATATAGAAACTTTTTCGCTTCAGACTTTTATTCTGGTTTCTCTCTTACAGAAGCAAGCACACATTGACATACGTCATCAATATCGGGGATTGCAACACAATTTTCCCTCGGTTCAATTTTATAAGGTTTTACAAAAAAAAAAAAAGGCATTAAGTTTTTAACGTATGTCCGGCATACACTCTCTCATTCATTCCCATGTATTCACACACAAAAAAATAAGTAAATAATAATTTTGACTGATTTTTATACTACATAACGTAGGGTAATTAAAGTGTTGACAAGAAAATTCCAGTTAATTGATTTTATATAATGTCAGCTTTGTTATGGCTTCAGATTATAATAAAGGAACCACTCCGTCTTCAGGCCACATGTGGCCCATCGGGACAATCTGACCGCCGTGTCATCCTCAGTATAGGAGGGGCGTGTGGTCAACACACTGCTCTCCCAGTCGTTATGATGGTT
Organism: Schistocerca gregaria; assembly: GCF_023897955.1. Lineage (NCBI taxonomy): Eukaryota > Metazoa > Arthropoda > Insecta > Orthoptera > Acrididae > Schistocerca > Schistocerca gregaria. The sequence goes on from NC_064923.1 coordinate 736,120,118, forward strand.
TTCTGTGACCGGAGCCGCTACTATTCAGTCGAGTAGCTTCTCTATTGGCATCACGAGGGTGAGTGCACCCCGAAAAATGGCAACAACGCATGACGGCCCGGATGGTCACCCGTCCAAGTGCCGGCCACGCCCGACAGCGCTTAACTTCGGTGATCTGACAGAAACCGGTGTATCCACAGAGGGAAAGCCGTTCTTAGATTGAGACATAAGTGTTGGTTTTAGGATATTTAAGTAATTTTCTCAGTCTCCTTAACTATAATAGATAAACATCTGAAATTTTAACAGGATCCCTTCCTTAATAACAAAAGATTGTGTACCAAGTTTGAACAAAATCGGATGATAATTACTATGGTTTATTTAGATTCGTAGGGGGTTTGAATTTGGGCACTAACTGAATGTTACTTGAGACGATTCTCACGGCTGGTAACGTCAGCTGCGCTGTGAGACAGAGCGAAGAAATAACATAGCCATCCTGAAGCCACCGCGCTACACGGCTGCGTGCCTTACTGCATCGAATGTTATTTCGTAATAACTTGCTACGTTACAGTGTGGCCACAGAGCTTCGCCCTTTGTGTGTGATTTCTGGTAATGAGTTGTTCTATTGCAATAGTGACGTAACGTGCTGCCTTTCCGAGACTCGAGTCCGAAGCCAAAAAATCCACGACTCGCCGACGTGAGATATTCTCGGCTGCGGTGATTTCCATAATAACGTTGCTCGGCCGCCGTAACTCGGCGCGTAGTGGCGGACGAGCAGCTCATAACGGAGCTGATACGGCCGTGGTCTCGGCAGCTGGTCCCGCAGGCGCGCGCCTCGGTACGCACGCGCCGCGGCCTCTGCTGTGGCCGAGCTGCCAGAGAGTCACGACTGTGGGGACGCCGGGCCGTCGCCAAGTGGAGCCTCGCGTCGAACACGGCAGAAGCGCCGCCCTGCTCCTCCGGCCAGCCTGCTTAAAGACTGTGATTCTTCAGTTCCTCCGGGCGTATTTCTTGCTCGAACAGTCCACGGGTGTACTGCCGCTCCATAGTGTCCAACGGGTACAGTATTTCGGCGATCAGACATGTCGCCATCGTCAGGCGCGCTGACCAACTGAGCTTCTGAGGGTGGGCGGCCGTCTTGAATCCCCTCCCCTCGCGAGGCGTTGTCTCCGCGGTCGCCGTCCGCGCGTCAGCAGTCGGTGAGACGCTGGTGTCGGCGTCTCTGGTGGCGTCGGTGTAATTGCCTCGCCCGCTCTAGTCGCCCGTCCGTTTCCTTTGCTGACTGTTTTTTTTTTATTAGGCTCAATGCTGGTTCCCATGCCCTGCTGAGGTTGTAGCCGCAATCTCGGTTGATGAGTCCGCCCCTGGTACGAATTTCGATAGCCTCTCTAACGACGCTATCTCGGTATTTAGATGTCTGTGCCAAGACCCTGGTATGTTGGTAGTTCATTTCGTGATTTTCGCACAAACAGTGCTCTGCGACCGCCGACTTGTTGGGGTACCCAAGTCGAGTGTGATTCTGATGTTCTCGGCAACGATCTTCGATGGTGCGCACTGTCTGTCTATTATAAGTCTTGCCAGACTGACACGGAAACATATTCCACATATACCAGATTAGCCCGTACACATATCCGTGGCCGTCGCTCACAACTGTCACCTATGGCGCGTTGGGTACCACAGTTACCTCGGCACCGATTTTGGACCGGGCCATTCTGCCCTGCACGGCATGCTTTAACCATGGCGGAACGAGAGCAGTTCACAAACTTAGCTCTTTCGACATTTTTTTGCACCCCTAGCTCGAAAGCTAGTGATCTTGGCCCTTTGGACGTCCGTTTCCGCTCTACGACGACGACTGCACTGTTTTCCCGAGTCCTCCCCCCCCCCCCCCCCCTCCTCCGATACACTTTACATACCCTCCACTGTTAGTGCTGCGACCTGCCATCTGTGAGTGGTTATGGCAAGTTGATGCCGAACATAGGAGGTAGTCATATCAATTTGATTGGAGCATGTGTCTATGTCAAGTGCTTCCATTACGTCCTGCCACAGTTCAGTCCACAACACTGATATCTATAAACCCTGCCCATATTCCGGGGCAAGCTAGTAGGTTGTGTTTCACAACTTACACAGTCAAGAAAGGTCATAGGAGATCACTGTGGTTATGCTCCTTGCTGCACCTACCTTAAAGGCTTAAGAGTGCAGAAATATTCTGCCCGAAAGAAAATGTCAAAAATCTGCTTAGTAACTGTGCTGTAAGATGCAAGAACGTTGCACAGTTGTGGAAGTACAAATCACGTCGAAATTAATTTTCGGTGTGCGGGTTCTAATGGTTCAAAAGGCTCTGAGCTCTATGGGACTCAATATCTTAGGTCATCTGACCCCTAGAACTTAGAACTACTTAAACCTAACTAACCTAAGGACATGACACATATCCATGCCCGAGGCAGGATTCGAACCTGCGACCGTAGCAGTCACGCAGTTCCGGACGGAAGTGCCTAGAACCGCACGGCCACCGCGGCCGGCGGTCTGCGGGTTCCTTGACATCAGCTGTGTTAGGTATAGATCTACTACGCACTAGAGACACATGAAAATTTGTACCCGACCCGGACTCGAACCTACATTTTTTGCTTTGGGCAAGTGCTCATTCGAACTTTTATATTTTTATTTGGAGCACTAGCTGCATAATTAATTTCTCCCCGCTGTATCGAATCACTTTGGTATATGTGGGAAGGGCGATCTAGTTGTTTTTCACGGTTAGCAAATTGCCACAATAGCAATGCACATGACAAAGAAAAACAAGTAAGGATGCAGATCCATAAACGCGTATAGGGGGAGATGTTCAGAAGATAAGGAGAAGAAAGGGAGAGAGAGTTAAGAAAACTAGGAAGATTTGGGGATCTATGCTCCATGCTGTCTCGCCGTCAAAACCATCTCCGTTCTATCGTTCGAAAGGGGGGTGGGGTCGTCCTGTCTTGGTTGGAGCGTGTCGTCGAGATTCCAGCTCCTAGGCAGGTTGGGAAAAATATTCAGTAAACAGTTCACGAAACTGATATCGATTTGCTTATTAAATTTTTTCCCCACGATGGACCACTTCGGCTATACGTGCACGCTCTCGGGACTGACCCAAACTTCCGGATGTCACACCGTCTACATCCTTACATAGTAATTCACTTAATTCATCACCTATTTCTCGCAACATTGGTTGGATCCTGCATCAGGGAGAATGAGACAATGCGGAATCGACAATAATGTTGTCATCGCCGTGTGCGTGACTAGGCTTTTAATACTTACGGTGTCTGTTCTTCCAGAAGTTCATGTCTCAAGTACACATTAATTAGGCAGTATTTTCAGCTGAACATTGGTGTACTTCCATGACTGGTTTGTATTAGTGACTAGTCGCCATCAGATTGCTTCCTCACCAATCATTTTGGCATCCGATCATTCTCGCTCTCTTTTAAGTTAAAACATTCTAAATCCTTTTCACCCAGTCTATATTTGTAGACAAGCCTTCATATTCAGCATCTCGCTCCCAATGGTACTGTGTAAAAATCTCTCACTCCCTCTGTCTCCTTTTTGCCGCAATGATTTACAGTATTTTTCAGTGTCACTGTCTTCTCTCTCACTTACATTGCCTCCTTTCGTCTTTCTTTCCCACTGCCACTCCCTCAACGATACCTCGCCAGCTCATAAATTCTGCGCGGTCCAACTTATTCACGTCCTGCCCTGTACCTATTCGTTGAACTTCGCCAGTGTTGAAGGGTCCAGATCCCCCAAGCCTTTGTATGGTCTCCACTGATCTGCGTTGCTCATTTCCATTGTCTCCTTTCTCTTTTGCTCCGATTTTTATTCTCTTTATCCATCTCTCTTTCTCTTTATTGCCACTGTCTCTCTCTGAGCGTCAGTGTCTCCTCTCTCTCTGGCTCCCACTGCTATTGTCTTAATCCATCTCTCTTTGTCCTTCAGTGCCCCTTTCTCCCTTCCATCATCCCTCTCTCTCTCTCTCTCTCTCTCGCTCTCTCTCTCACCCCCCCCCCCCCCTGCCTCCCAGTGGCACTGTCTCCTTTCCCCTTCACCGACACTCTCCATGTGCTGCTCTCTTTAAGCACAAAATAGCGCGAATATGTTCGCCAGATTGCCAAAATTTCGGTGAGGAAAGTGAAATGCGAAATAAGGCAGCTGGTTACCCACTTTTTAGTCAGACTCTTTTAGAGAGGAACATATTCGCCTTTTTTGTGCTCCGATAGGAGCATTTTCCCGCTGGATCCCTTCTTTTCCCTGCTCACATAAACAACAAATAAGTACGCATAATATAAGATTAACACAAAATTGTTTGCTTGACATTTTTTCTGGATACTTTGTTCATCGGTAGCAACTCACCGAAAACGTCCGGGTTATGGTTAATGTATTAAAAGAGTAAAAATGTTATTAGAAATTTGTTACTCAATTTGCAGTCTTTCCAATTTCACATAATTTTCGACGTTCGTTTCGTCCTACGTTAAATTCAAAAAAAATTTAAACTGTGGCGTGAGGATTAAAAACATTGTTTTAAAGCGATACTAAAACTGTACGGTGTAAAGAGACCACAGCACAAAACGGATGCCTCCTCTAGTTTAAAGTTAGCACAAGACTGCCACCCATCGCAAGTTCGCTCGACACTGCTTTGCATAGAAGTACATGATACTTTAAGGCTACACCTCCGGTGCTTGATTTGCAAGTACAAAGAATTTTGCTTGAGAGAATAATTTTGTGTAAGGTACTTATGTCGTCAGGTGGCAACGTTGATTTAATTCCCGGTCAAGACAGTGTGTGTATGAAAAATGGTACGTAGGAAAATTGTTTGTGACCTCAGGACCCTTGAGATGACACCGAATCTTTTGCATGTATTCACTATGGCAGCTAAAACTGCGTTTACGCTTCAAACCAGATTTATGTGCTTATTTTACATGCACAAGTACTATAGCTTTGAAATTCTCGATCTCGTTGGGAGATAATGTTATCGAATGCAGTTTTAAGTTTCCATAGAATATCATCTTTAGAACAAATGATAAAAATTTCGACGATCTGCCTCGAACAGAAATTATAGAAGTGGAAATCCCCACAATTAGTTTTTTTCGTAGCCAAAAATCGATCTTTTACGAAGAACAGCCCATGAACAAATGGTGCTTTTATAAGCCTTTAAATTCCACCCTAGAACACACTTAATAAAAAGAACCAACCGATGTGCTCAAGTTGCTTGGTTTCGAGGAAGTGAGTAATGTTAAATTTTGACCCTGTAGTGTAGGATAGCTACAGTATGCCCGTTCTTCCGACGGGTATACAAATGACCGCTAAGCCAAGGGCTGTCCAAAACACTGGACCCCTTTCCTCTTTGATCAATACAATGATCAACAGAAGCTGATCTATGACTCCTGGAAAAATCAAATTTTCTTGCGCCACGTTTCGGAACATATTGGTGGCGTGTCCTCTCAAGCTCGGATCGATGTATGGCTAACTTCTGGTGTCACGAAGAGTTTAATGTAAAATACTTTATCTAGTACGCTTGGTGAGATGTGAAAGAGGACATGAGGGCCCTCATATTTCCGAGTTGGAGAAGTAAATAAATGAATTTCACATCTGTCTCATAGCTTAAACGAAAGCAGCGTACAATGTAGGAAACGATGTTAAAAGAGTCTGGATTATTCTATGTCATCCTATCGTCAGAAAGCCGGGGAAAATTACTTCATAAAGTTATGTGTTAGTAGCTGAATTCTTGCAGAAGACCACGGCATGATCCTCGTAATTATGAATATTAATGCCACTGAGACTTTGGGTACTTCTATGTCTCCCCGTCTTCAGAAAGCGGGGTGATGTCAGTGTAAAATGCGACATGGTTTTACGTTAATCGTTGCGGAAGATTGCGCTTTGGTCCTCTTAATTAGGAATGTTAATGTCACGGAGACCTGTCCGGTAGCTGCTCGCGTTGGCATGACGCTTCCGGGATTAGGGGAGAAGTGCCGGGCAGCCTGGATGTGTTTTTAGGCTGTTTCCCAGATCTTGGTAGATGTGCTGCCACCAAAGTTCCGGGTCAGTTATATGTTTCGCAAACATTTGGAAAACTTTTCCACACTTTCACGTGGAATAAAAGTAGATGGAGACAAATCGGGTGGAGAGGTGGTTGGGGGCGATGGAGAGTGAGGGGGAGAAGGGGGGGGGGGGGTTCGACAGCAGGAGTATCCGGTCACTCTCTATTACTAACACTGTCAAACGCAAATTAACATGCTGGCGTCTTGAAGACACGGGGTAACAGTGAGAAAAATAAGAAAGAAAGATCGAGACTTGCGTAAAATCAGTGCTGGAAGATTTGCACTTCCTCGAACTGTTGCAGCCGGAGTGACAGCCACACTCATCCCGTTCGAGAACTGAGCAAAATTGGTCGAGGTGCTCTCGTTCGCACGACGATTTTATCAGATTGGAATTGCAAGGAGCGGGGTCGGCGTATCCGGCTCGGGGATTTAATACCGAGCTGACACCGATCGCCGAATGCCGCCATAGAGACGGCGGCGAGCCAGGATTGCAGCTATTGATCTCGGAATTAGATTCGTGAAAACTGTTGATCGGCCCGTGCAGGGAGCGCAGGGGGGCGTGGCGGCCGGGTGCGGCCACCGTTATACTGTGCCCGCCGACGCGGATCTCTGCCCGGCGTGCTTTGTCATCCGGCGCCGACGGGACGCCGACGCCGACGCCGATGCCGGGGCTCCATTGTCGCAGCACGCGGTTCGTGCTGACCTACTTAGCTGCTGGAGCTGCCACTGTCCGCGAGAGCAGTAATACACCGCCTGACTGAAAGAACGAAACACCTAGAAGACACGGGCGGATGTCAGTGGAGCTACACACGACCGGCGGCTGCGTGAACAGTTAGGGATAAAATTGTTTGTGACGGGTAGAACGGCCACTAGAGTGCAGTAATATTGTACGTGTTTAGTGTTGTTACAAGGTTAAAATGGTTCAAATGGCTCTGAGCACTATGGGGCTCAACTGCTGTGGTCATTAGTCCCCTAGAACTTAGAACTACTTAAACCTAAGGACATCACACACATCCATGCCCGAGGCAGGATTCGAACCTGCGACAGTAGCAGTCGCACGGTTCCGGACTGCGCGCCTAGAACCGCGAGACCACCGCGGCCGGCTGTTACAAGGACTGACAGGGGGTGAAAACGGCGTCAGGTGATGAGTGGTCACTGTGGACACGGAGATGGCGACTAATCTACATCTACATCTAAATGACTACTCTGCAATTCACATTTAAGTGCTTGGCAGAGGGTTCATCGAATCACAATCATACTATCTCTCTACCATTCCACTCCCTAACAGCGCGCGGGAATAACGAACAGCTAAACCGTTCTGTTCGAGCTCTGATTTCTCTTATTTTATTTTGATGATCATTACCACCTATGTAGGTTGGGCTCAACAAAATGTTTTCGCATTCGGAAGAGAAAGTTGGTGACTGAAAATTCGTAAAAAGATCTCGCTTCGACGAAAAACGTCTATGCTGTAATGACTTCCATCCCAATTCGCGTATCATATCTGCCACACTCTCTCCCCTATAACGTGATAATACAAAACGAGCTGCCCTTTTTTGCACCCTTTCGATGTCCTCCGTCAATCCCACCTGGTAAGGATCCCACACCGCGCAGCAATATTCTAACAGAGGACGAACGAGTGTAGTGTAAGCTGTCTCTTTAGTGGACTTGTTGCATCTTCTAAGTGTCCTGCCAATAGACGCTACCTTTGGCTCGCCTTCCCCACAATATTATCTATGTGGTCTTTCCAACTGAAGTTGTTCGTAATTTTAACACCCAGGTACTTGGTTGAATTGACAGCCTTGAGAATTGTACTATTTATAGAGTAATCGAATTCCAACGGATTTCTTTTGGAACTCATGTGGATCACCTCAAACTTTTCGTTATTTAGCGTCAACTGCCACCTGCCACACCCTACACCAATCTTTTCTAAATCGCTTTGCAACTGATACTGGTCTTCGGATGACCTAACTAGACCGTAAATTACAGCATCACCTGCGAACAGCCTAAGAGAACTGCTCAGATTGTCACCCAGGTCATTTATATAGATAAGGAACGGCAGAGGTCCCAGGATGCTTCCCTGGGGAACACCTGATATCACTTCAGTTTTACTCGATGATTTGCCGTCTATTACTACGAACTGCGACCCTTCTGACAGGAAATCACGAATCCAGTCGCACAACTGAGACGATGCCCCATAGGCTCGCAGCGTGATTAGAAGCCGCTTGTGAGGAACGGTGTCAAAAGCTTTCCGGAAATCTAGAAATATGGATAGGGGCCAACCGTAACGGTTTGAGATAGCGTTATCAGCACCTGGCAGAGTTTGAAAGGGGCCTCATTGTGGATCTATGTTTGGCCGGTTGGTTCAGTCGTGTGATATCCAGATTTGTGGAACATTCGGATGTGACAGTATCATGATGTTGGACTGCATGTGAACGTGAGGCTAAGTATCCTCTTCAAAGTGTCGGTCGACTCCTGACCACTACAATGGACGATGTCCATGTTGTGCACCAAGCACTTTGTAACGCCTTCATATCTGCGGCTGCCGTCAGAGAACAAGTAAGGAACTCCCTGTAACGTTCTGTGTCGTTCCACGTCATTGCTTGCAGACTATCAGCACTCGGACTGGGGAAATACCATCCTCTGCGTAGTCTACCATTCACACACAAAAAAAGAACACGAACGGTGCGTCTAGGGTGGTGCCGATGCTAGTAAGCACAGACTGCTGATAAATAGCGTCGCATTCTGTTTATCGTTGAATCGTGGTTCTGTACCACGTTTGATGACCGCCATTGGCCAGAAGCGCGATTGCTTGGCGAGGGGTCCCATGCTACCCATGTTTTGGAGAGGCACAGCGGTGTTTATTACTCATGGTGTTCTGCTGTGGGGCCGGGGGGGGGGGGGGGAGGGAGCCATCGGGTAAGACTTGAGGTCGCGCCTGGTACTGATGCAGGAACTCTGGCTGCAAAAAACTACTTGACAGTCATACTACGTTCTCATCAGTTACCTTTAATGAGACAGTATCATGGTGCCATTTTTCAACAGGACGATGCCCATACACACATGGGACGAACACTAAATCAAAAGTTAAATTCCAAAGCGAAGGTTTCTGAACCGTTTGAAATCAGAACTAGAGTCCGCCAAGGGGATGGACTCCATCCTGTACTCTTTAATTGCGTTTTGGCAAAAAAATCATCACAATGCATCACAAAAAGCTCGAATAAAACAGCTAATAAAACTGGGAACAAAATACAAAGGGATCACCTGCTTGGCCTTTGCGGACGACCCTAGGATCTATGGCAATTATACAGAATCAGCTATAACTCTAATAATCCTCTTCGGAAGATTATCAGACAAATCACGCTTATGGATCTCGTCATCCAAAAAGAATACGCGACAGTTATCTAGCGTGTCTCCATATCGTTGATAATAAAGTTCAGAAATATTAATCAAGTTCAAAATTTTAAATGCCTTGGAGAAATCAGTGAAACCAATAGAAGTACTAAAGAAGCAAGCAGTGCCAGATCCCAGAGTATGGAGGTGGCGTATCAACACTCTAAGGACTCCAACAATAAAAAAAATCAATATCTATTAATGCAATGATTAGACACTACGAAATAGCTATAAAATCGTAAGCGTATATGAACTGCCACGCTTTCAATAGGAGAAACAGAAGAAAGGAAAACTTTCGAAAACTTCTGGGACTCGGTGTAAATGAAAATGGCGACCACAAATTAACAGCAACAACGAATTCGACAAATAAACTCCCAGAGTCTCAAACATGCTTCGAAGAAGGCTGGTCAGTTTGTCAGGAGATATGAAAAGAATGAAGGACAAAAGCTTAACCAAAAGAATCATCCAGCATTTCAAAAACAAAAAGAACAAAAACCAGTGGATAGAACGTACTCGGAAAGACTTGGGAGAGATGAACATAACTGAAGAAGACATTCAAAAGATGAAAAATTTCAGAGCCAAAGTAAAAAACCCACTAATAAATACAACAGCAGATAGAGAGAGAATGGAAATGAACTGGGAAGATAGGAAGAGGAAGAACGATTCTTTTAAGTAAGTCTTTACGTGCTCTACATTTGGCTGGAGTCGACACAAAAAGAAAAAGAAGAAGAAGGTATTGGTTTACGGAAGAAAACACTGAAACGTCCCCTTAGACAAATTTAGTGAATTGCTGTGCTGATAAACCTCTTTCATTATTTGATTTTCAAACAGCTGAGCAGAACTGAACGTACTCAGACATTTCGATCTTTACCTATTCTGATGAACACTGAACTGATACACAATATTTTTAGCGCAACGCACTCTGACTTTCAATAATCCCTACAAAAGAATAGCCCTGACTAACAATAACCTATACCCTTCACAAATCACGTACGTCACAAAAATCTTCGTTACTCAAACTACTGCAATACAGCGAGCGCCACTACTGCCAGCTAAATAAAAGATTCAAACTACTGAAGGCACTAACTACTGGTAGGCATGTTAGCAAATGAAAGATTTTGATAGAGAACAAACAATGTATTTACCTTAATAGTGTTCAAAAGTCATTATATATATTGCAGTTCATGACATCCAGTTCATCCGCTCTCAAAACTCCACCATTTCTCTCCCCACATCCACCACTGCCGGCGGCAAACCTCCAACTGCGCAACGTTACGCGCTGTTAGCATCCAGCTGCCCAACACTACAATGCAAACCAGCCACAAACTGCACACAGCACAGCCAGTGATTTTCATATAGAGCGCTTCATGGCTTTACCAACATAAAAACCTAAACAGCCTACTTGCAACACAAATAGAAAATGTGTGAAACCAAGCAATGTGACAGAGATGCAGGTTTCCCTGTTGGACAGAAGCAAAACATTTAAGATACGCCGAGAGGAAAGCTACGCTGATTGTAAATGCAGAGTGGTTTTAGATAAGATTCAGGTTACAGGGGCATTTTGTTCCACTGTCGTGTGATGGAAATGGAGAAGTAGACTGAGGAAGATTTAGTGTTGTGCAAAGGTACAGCAGAGATGCTGGACGTATGCGTTCTACTAGCAGTACTGCAGTTACAGAATGATGATAGCAATTTGATATGTGAGGGAAGCTACTGAGGTCATCAGTGACCAAGAAACCGACCAAGGGAACAGAATGGGTGAAAATCACGTCGGGTGTCGTGTCGCATTAGTCCATCTCAGCATAGGAATGACCAGTGTGATCAAACAACCGAATGTAACAAACATTCCTTATGCAAGCATTCATCGATAGCTAGAGTCGTCTGCAGTTCGTGCAGTGTTAAAATGCATCATAGTAGTACAACAGTTTGGCAGGGCTAACTTTTGTTTAAATATTTTTCTAAATTTATGGATTACAGGGAGATGGTACATTTGAGCCTTGTTTTTAGATAAGAGGATGAAACCTGAAAGTGACTGTTGCAGTACTTCAGTGTCGAAACAGTTATTTTTAGAAGAAAAATATTTGTGCGAAGGCTTACGAGGATGTCACAAACTGGTATCATAAGAAGACTTTCTTTCTGTCGGAGAGTATAAGTTATCGCTTTGCACAGAGTAACAGTAACATCTTTCAGTTCCATGGGCCTGCCCTTGAGGGCTCAAGATACTGTTTCCAGGAACAGGTTCCAATCAACAAGCTTTAACGTGACCGTTAACAGACTACCACATTTAACACGTGTTATTATGCACGCAGCTTACCGTTTACTGGACACTCAGCGGAAAACGTTAATTTCAGTTTCAGGGAAGGAATTACGTTTCGTCGACTGTCAATTAGTCTGGAGTATCCGTATCTATTAAGAAACTGTTGATGTCTTTCGTAGCTTTTAATCTAGAGACCTGATCTCCAGTTTGGTTACACGGAAAGTAACTTGTAATACGGTATATTAACTGTACTCTCATAATGGTATGCAAGCACCGTCTCATTTCACGCGGTTCGGTATACTCCAGGAGCATCACTGACATATCAGATAATGATCTAGGTTTGTACGCGATATGTGACTAACGAAACTTTTTTGTATTCCTGGCTCGTGTGTCTCTTAGAGTGGATCCAAACCAAATATAGACAAGTGTTCTTCTCAGTCGACGACTATGTGAAAGGTGCCTCATTGCTTAACTCCTTTTTCCAAGTAGCGAACTGTAGATGGGATAAAGTTCAACTAACTAGAGTGTGATCTCGAGGGGAATGTTGTAGTTATTAAGTAAGGAAGTAATGAAACACCAGAATAGCGGTTGGGGAAGTTGAAGACTGTACACAGTATCTTTTCCGGAAGATAGGGAACAAGCATGCAACTTTCTTAAATTTCTTTTTCTTTCGAAAGGTAAAAGGAGTGTCCTTTTGCTGGATGGGTCTTCTATAGGATATTGATCCCTACCAGAACTGGCACCATCCTCAGGTACGTGCGGAATTCACGAACATTGTATTACAATATGTTAGTGCAACCCTACTATTTTCTATTTTGATTAGAGATCGTTCGTATGAAGCTTTCCCTTGTAGCACGTCTCAAATTACATCACTGCACCTTCTACGGCTCTAGGATTCCAAGACTTCATCTGTGTCAGGTTTGCTTAAAGCCCCTATTGTATGCGTTGAGGTCTTAGCCCTGTGACTACCAACGTGACGTAGGTGTCCCTTGATTGGTTATCAGAGAATAAATTGGGCTTCGTTGCATGTTACTACTATGTATCTGTTTCCCACTATGTATCAGTGCCTACTAATGGTTAATACAATTATTATAACTACAGGCTGCAGTTGTAGATTGGGCTGTCCTCAAATTTCATTGTTAATCGTCGTCTCCGTATTGTCCCATCGAATTAATTCGCGCCTGCAGACAGGCAGCCGAATTACCAGATTCGCAAAGCGGGCTGCCTTCGTCGCTTACCAGACACATCGTGTCAACGACTTGCACCCACGAATTGACGCTTGCCACACCACAAAGGAAGCCCATATTGAGTACCCGTGGTGTGAGAGATGCCCTGTTCACTGATGTGCGTCTGTTTTCAGTAGGGCTTCTAGTTCTTGCGCAGTCGTCTCCTGAATCCCTGCAAGTACTTATGAATAATCCTGTGTCCTGCCTCCCATTCCCCAAACCTCTTGGCAAACGAAATACCGCACGGGGTAGCCGCGCGGTCGGGCGTCTTGTCACGGTGCGAGCGGCTGTCCCCGTCGGACGTTCGATTCCTCCCTCGGGCTTGGGTGTGTGTCTGTGTTGTCCATAGTGTAAGTTAGTTTAAGTTAGATTAAGTAGTGCGTAAGCATAGGGACCGATGACCTCAGCAGTTTGGTCCCATAAGACCTTACCACAAATTTCCAAATTTTTTTTACAAACGAAATGGTGAGAAATATTATTTTCGTGCTGTTACTTTTAAGAAACTCATTAAAATAATCTTAAATTTATGTTTTGGAAATAAAATTGGTAGTCAAAGGGTTAATGGGCTGTATACTTCGTCTTAAATCTCACAAATGACTCATTAGTTTTTATTTCATGAAAGTAATTATGGTTTACGTTTACCTTCAGTTATTTCTCTTGCGTTTTGTACGCTCCGCCCTGTATTTCGTTAATTTTTCCTGAGTGGAACTGCGTTCGTGAGACCAGTCTTTATTTTAGTGGTGCTGCTGCTATATTATTTTCTGTTTTTTACTTTCTGCGGTATGATGTTCATTACTGCCATATGCTCCTCTATTTCTGTTAGCCACTTATATAAATCTTCCTGTTTTCCATGTATTCTAAGGTATTCTAACGTGCTTATAGCAGTTCATTCTTATCGACTTCACTTAAATTGTGAATTTTTCACATTTCTCAAATAGTTCCGTATTAGTGGTATTATTCACCAGTCTTTCTTAATCCTCAATACCATCCTACTTTTCTCTTTCATACGTAAGTACGCCAACTGAGTATTTTTGTTTGATGGGATATATTCAGAACTATACAGACTTTCTGTTTTCACACTGAATGACGTCGAATGTGCTTTTTATTGCTTGACCTCAATTTTTGTTGTAGACGTTTGGGTATATTTAGTATCGTGATTCAAACTTTTTAATCTGTGTGTAATTCAATTGTTGGTAGCACTGTTGATTTTATCGAATCTCCAACGTACTTACATTTCTGCACTCTTTAAATTATTTCATTCTTCATCATCATCATCATCATGATCATTTAAGACTGATTATGCCTTTCAGCGTTCAGTCTGGAGCATAGCCCCCTTATAAAATTCCTCCACGATCCCCTGTTCAGTGCTAACATTGGTGCCTCTTCTGATGTTAAACCTATTACCTCAAAATCATTCTTTAACGAATCCATGTACCTTCTCCTTGGTCTGCCCCGACTCCTCCTACCCTCTGCTGCTGAACCCGTGAGTCTCTTGGGTAACCTTGCTTCTCCTATGCGTGTAACATGACCCCACCATCTAAGCCTGTTCGCCCTGACTGCTACTTCTATAGAGTTCATTCCCAGTTTTTCTTTGATTTCCTTATTGTGGACACCCTCCTGCCATTGTTCCCATCTACTAGTACCTGCAACCATCCTAGCTACTTTCATGTCCGTAACCTCAACCTTATTGATAAGGTAACCTGAATCCACCCAGCTTTCGCTCCCATACAACAAAGGTGGTCGAAAGATTGAACGGTGCGCAGATAACTTAGTCTTGGTACTGACTTCCTTCTTGCAGAAGAGAGTAGATCGTAGCTGAGCGCTCACTGCATTAGCTTTGCTACACCTCGCTTCCAGTTCTTTCACTATGTTGCCATCCTGTGAGAATATGCATCCTAAGTACTTGAAACCGTCCACCTGTTCTAACTTTGTTCCTCCTATTTGGCACTCAATCCGTTTATATTTCTTTCCCACTGACATTACTTTCGTTTTGGAGGTACTAATCTTCATACCATAGTCCTTACATTTCTGATCTAGCTCTGAAATATTACTTTGCAAACTTTCAATCGAATCTGCCATTACAACTAACTCATCCGCATATGCAAGACTGCTAATTTTGTGTTCACATATCTTAATCTCACCTAGCCAGTCTATTGTTTACAACATATGATCCATAAATAATATGAACAACAGTGGAGACAGGTTGCAGCCTTGTCTTACCCCTGAAACTACTCTGAACCATGAGCTCTTTGCCTCCTATTCTATAATCTTGTAGAAAAGACAATAACTTCCTCCTAGGAACCCGGTCATATGCCTTTTCTAGATCTATAAAGCATCGATACAATTCCCTGTTCCACTCATAAGACTTCTCCATTATTTGCGTAAGTTAAAGATCTGGTCCTGACAACCTCTAAGAGGCCTAAACCCACACTGATTTTCATCCAATTGGTCCTCAACTAATACTCGCACTTTCCTTTCAATAATACCTGAGAAGATTTTACCCACAACGCTGATTAAAGAGATACCTCTGTAGTTGTTACAATCTTTTCTATTTCCATGTTTAAAGATTGGTATGATTACTGCTTTTGTCCAGTCTGATGGAACCTGTCCCGACCCCCAGGCCATTTCAATTATCCTGTGTAGCCATTTAAGACCTGACATTCCACTGTATTTGATGAGTTCCGACTTAATTTCATCCACCCCAGCCGCTTTATTGCACTGCAATCTATTGACCATTTTCTCCACTTCCTCAAATGTGATCCTATTTCCATCATCATTCCTATCCCATTCTACCTCGAAATCTGAAACATTACTGATCGTATTTTTACCTACATTGAGCAACTCTTCAAGATATTCCCTCCATCTGCCCAAGGCATACACAGGATTCACCAGCAGTTTTCCTGACCTGTCCAAAATACTTGTCATTTCCTTCTTACCTCCCTTTCGAAGACTGCTAATTACACTCCAGAATGGTTTTCCAGCAGCTTGACCCATAGTCTCCAACCTGTTTCCAAAATCTTTCCAAGATTTCTTCTTGGATGCTGCAATTATCTGTTTGGCTTTGTTTCTTTCTTCAACATAACTTTCTCTGTCTACTGAGTTCTAGAATGTAGCCATTTTTGATACGCCTTCTTTTTCCTTTTACAGGCTGCCTTGACTGTGTCAGTCCACCAAGTTGTTTGCTTCATCCTACTTTTACACACTACTGTTCCAAGACATTCTTTAGCCACTTCTAGTACTGTGTCCCTGTACCTTGTCCATTCCTTTTCCAATGACTGTAATTGACTACATTCAACTAACTGGTACCTTTCTGAGATCGCTGTTATGTACTTGTGCTTGATTTCCTTACCCTGAAGTTTCTCTACTCTTATCCTCCTACATATGGACCTGACCTCCTGCACTTTCGGCCTCAACATCCCAATTTCACTGCAGATTAAATAATGATCAGTGTCATCAAAGAATCCCCTGAATACACGTGTGTCCCTCACAGCCTTCCTGAATCTGTTATTATATAGTCAATGACAGATCTGGTTCCCCTGCCTACCCAAGTATACCGGTGAATGTTCTTATGTTTAAAAAAGGAGTTTGTGATTACTAAACCCATACTGGCACAGAAATACAAGAGTTGTTTCCCGTTCCTGTTGGCCTCCATATCCTCCGCAAATTTACCCATAACCTTTTCATACCCTTCTGTTCGATTTCCAATCCTGGCGTTAAAATCACCCATGAGCAGAACACTGTCCTCGTCCTTTACTCTAACAACTACATCACTGAGTGCCTCATAAAAACTATCCATCTTATCTTGATCTGTCCCTTCACAATGCGAATATACTGACCCAATCCTAATTTTCTTGTTAGACACTGTCAAATCTATCCACATCAGTCGTTCGTTTAAATACCTTATTGCAACTACGCTGGGTTCCATTTCTTTCCTGATGTAAAGCCCTACGCCCCATTGTTTCATTCTTGGTCCATAATATTTATTGAACTAGAGGACACATGTCCTCCAAAGACATTAACAACCTTTCATGTTTCGCACCTGTTTATTTGAATTTCGGAGCCGACCGCTGTGGCCGAGTGGTTCTAGGCGCTTCAGGCCGGAACCGCGGTGCTGCTACGGTCGCAGGTTCGAATCCTGCCTCGGGCATGAGTGTATGTGATGTCCTTAAGTTAAGCTAGGTTTAAGTAGTTCTAAGTCTATGGGACTGATACCTCAGATGTTAAGGCTCATATTGCTTAGAGCCATTTGAGTTTCGGCACGTCACGGCATGTTGTATTTTGCTTAAACTCTAAGACGTGAATACAGTAATACAAAAGTATTTATTTAGTAGACCGTCATTTCTAGCAGTCCGGAAGGAACATCTGTATGTTTCCAGCGAATGGTGCGTTCGAGAACGGAACATCTTCAGCAACCACGCTAATGATGTCTAAGTTGACGGTTAGCATTTTCTTTGGCGACCCCTTCATTCGCAATATCTCCAGCGATGTTTCGAAGCATTTCAGTCAACAACGGGACAGTTTCTTTGTAATCTTCCACTACTGCCAAGAAAAAAGTAAAGCCATCATGGAATTGAAGGCTGATTTGAGCATCACAGTGTTCACCGGGCGTGGCCCTATTGGAGAAGAGACACTTTTGTCTACATCCAGCCTTTGAGCTGACTGACTCACTGAATTATGGAGACCGCTACTTTAACGTGGACAATGAACTACAGTGATTTAGGCGTTTTTCAAATTAACAAGTGGTTTCTAGTGGTGAAACAAGCATTTAGCGACAAAAGATCCTCATACTGACTGGGGTCTGAATGCCAGATATTTGGGTTTATGTTCTGTCACTTACTCACCGAGACATGTTTTGTTGCCATCCTAGTTTTATTCCAATTTTGTACTTTTTACGTCTTCTTTCCCCATTTCCTCATAATTTTTTCAAGGACAATGTTAAACAACATTGGCGATATCCAATCTCCGTGTGTAACAGTTATTCCAATTCTAAATAGTTTTGAAAGTCCGCACACTAACTTTACTCCTGACTTCGTTTTATATCCAATGAAAACACACAATTTCAGATTCCATGCTCTTTTGTCTATGGTAGGTATGTATATCTATTCTTTTTAATTTTTATTTTAATGGCTTATCTGGTGGAATAAAAATTGAGACGTGTTATTTTTTGTTTATTTGCGTCCACAGTTCTGCAGTACCCAATAAGTCAGAAGTGGTATTAGTTGTACAGAATAGGTAAGGATCTGTCGACCTTCTTTCTCATATAAACAAGACATTTTAAAGAAGTCCTAAGTTTATAATTAGATAATATAGCACAAGACGATGGGGCTAAGGTGAAATGTATCTCTGACGCTACAGGTAGAATATTTGGTTAGTCAGCATCCTGCACGTTCATACAGCTTTTGTTGTCAAGAATCACAATCCGGTGTACGCACGGTGGTGAGATGAAAGCGATAGGAATTATCGTAATAAATAGTATGTTCACAAGACATTAACTGAATTAATGCTTAAACAACTGTTTTGGCGTAATGTCCTTGTTTTGAATGAAGTGTTACATCCTTCTATTCAGACGACGAGGATACCTGTTCTGTTTCCCTGCCCTTGCCAAACCTGGCCACCTGTTGTGCCTCTGTCAACGGGTTGCACATTCCCATGGGCTCCCTATCCTTTTCCGACGCAGTATCAGTTGTCTTTCCCTCTGACCACGAACCCATCCCCGAGATCTACCCCTCCTCCCAGTCATAATCCAACCTGCCCATCCATTCAACCCATCCTTTTCCAGGCTAGCTGCTACATCACTCACGTCCCCACATCTGCATCCGAACTATCAGTTTCTCACAGAAACATCCGCCATCCTTGTCCGTCCAGCGTCTTTCTCAGTACCTCCCACATCTCAATCTGCACTCACAGTTACCAGGACCTCCCATCACATTACTCTCATTACGTCGTAGACTATTCATCACATCACCATAATACTTTTCATCAGGAGCATCATCTGTATTTTAACCCCATGAAATATTTTGTTTTGATCTGAACTGCTTTATGAAAATCAGTGACTGGAGACAGTCAACATGGCTCCTGACAGAAAAGTTTTAAATAGTAGCAAAACTATTGTGTTGTGCACATGAAATATGTAAAGTTGACTGACGCGAGGACGATGTCTTCTTAAGGGTAGTGGGGCAGGAGGTAGAATAACTTTTAAAAATAATTTGGAATTCACAGATTTTTTTTAGAACACGGTGCTTTCCTCAAGTCTAATTGGTTTTCATAAATTTATATTGTTACAGCTGTTACATGAGAATGGTAGAATAACCGAAATCGAGACTGCAAATAAATAAACACACCATGTGATTAAAAGTAAGCTGACACCTCTTTGTGATGCAGAATTGGCCACGAGATGTGACGAGAGGCGAAGGCAACAGTACGAAAAGAAAAGAGGCGGGGAACGTTCTGTTGTCAGCAGACGGGCGGCAACAGCAGAGCTGGTCCGTCATAAAGGCGAATGGTGGACACACACCCCATTAATAGCTGTGCGGATACTTTTGATCCGATAATTTACATTTAATAACATTCAGGCGAAGAATGTTCTTAATTGTGAACTAAGAGCTCTGTGACGTCAGCGTAAAGGTGAGCCCAGACTCTGGCCCGACAACTTGAGAAACCTGTGTCCAGCAGCCGACCGGCTAGCGTCACAGTAGCAGCGGACACGGCGTTAGTGCTCGTGGCGGACCACCCACGCTCAGCTTCCGGACACCTGCGTCTCTGACGGAAGGGCGCAGGGAACGCCGAGCTGCGGCCAGCAGCTTCTGCCGCCGCATTACTTATGCGCGACTGCGTGCTCCGTAGACGTCCGAGAGCCGGACGCGAGAATTCCGACAAAGAGCTCCGTGCACACTCTAGCGGGTTTCACCTCCGTGCATTTTAAGTGTTCGCTCGCGGCAGCCGACGCAGAACGGAAAGGGTGTGCTGCAGAGAGGAAGCCCATATTTGCGCGAACAGTTTCGCAAGCCGCTGCCGAGGTGTCGCCATTGTTCAAAGTTAACGAGATCGTTTACGGGGGGCTTGTAGCAGGCCTTTGTAAGCTGTCGGCGGCCTCTTAGCGCCCTCGGTGGTGACAGCCACGCGGTGCCCTGCGATTGTTTTGCCAGGTGGGGCTGTAGAAGGCTTTTAGCGAATTTATAGTGCCGTGGCTTAAGGTGGCACTGAGCTACAACAGACAGCTGGCACTTTCTTCAGATTAGTATTCGCTAGCCAGCTGTGGCCTCGATAGGCTAATGTAACGCACGGGGCGACCTCAGTCGCAGATCAGATTATCCTGCTCGTTGCCGTAAATAGTGCCGCAGCCTCTAACAACAGCACTACTGTAAAGCGACTGGAAGTCAACACACATTGCAGTGTAAAAAATTTTGCGAAAAATAATTATTTCCTAAGTTATGCCTCCTAGTTTAATAACGGCGTGGCGTACATCTGCAACGCAACGTGATTATCAGTTGTTCTGTCGGGTCCGGCGGCAGTGATGACAATCACATCGGATCAGAATTACAAATAGGACTGTGCAACAACATTATTGCAAACATCCATATGCTGGTAAAGTAAAAGAAAAAAAACATGAAAAGGCGAACACCGTACATCATATAATAAGTGAAACAATAACTCAAGAGCAAAATTGCAAATGATATCATATAACAACGTGAGAAATGCAGCATACAGACGTACTTAAAGAAACAAACAGATTACGGCCAACGCTATGTACAATAATGCCAGTAGAACAGTGACATAAAACGCACAATGGAGCAGTAATGAAAATTTGATGTACAGATAGAGATCTCTACGCAAATCAAAACACCAAATTTAGGCAAGCGATAGCCAAGCGGGCTGATGCCACGTGAAAATGAAGAGCTTGGAAATTCATAATTTAAATTTGGAATCAGGTGGCTTTCAAATAGTCTGTGGGCAAGTTATATTTATCAAAACCGTGGAGTAAAATGGCAACGCTGGTGGATAGGGAGTAACCTCTCGCAACCAATTTTTTCCACAAGGCCGATTGTGCGGTCGTCCAATTCGAACATGCCAGTATGATGTGGTTAAGATCCGCTACGGCCTTTTGTTCCTTATCGCAGTCTCTGGAAGCGATAATCTTCAACCGATATCGGTGCGTGGGGTAGCACACGTCCCCTAGCCTCATGCGACTGATGGAAGTCAGTTGACGTCTACAGAGCGGCACCGAGGCGAACCATGGTCGAAAAATGACGTCCGATTGTATGGCCGCCAAGTCGACACCCTGCTGAGAGACATGTCGCTCACATTTCCAGGTTTCATACGCAGCCTTCCGACCGTCGATGTGAGAATCGTATAAGGAATTGGCGTTGGGCGCAACTGAGGTTCTGTGATACTCCTGTTGGCAAGGCGGTCAACAGTTTCATCATTATGGAGAATGTCATTATGGAGAATGTCATGATGTCCTTTAGTCCAAAGTAAGTGGGCGGCTATGGCCAAGGTCTGCACGTCTGTTATGGCTGGAAAGACCTCCAAATGTTCAAACGTGTGTGAAATCTTATGGCAGCATTAGAAAAACTTACAAAAAAATACGATTCATAGTATTGTCCATCGCTGGCCACTGTATTCTCCCATGTTTCGGATAGCATACGAATCCCGTGGCGGAAGAACTGGGCGTCTTTCGTGGGGATCCACAAATCAATTCAATTTTGCACTTTTTCATATGATCGGAAGTGCTGGCCAACCAGACTGTGTGCCAGAGAGAGCAACGTATGGAAAATACGGCGGAAGAAATAGGACTTCTCGTCTCAACATTTCCATGTGTATTCTGATGGGGTCATGCACTGACCTGCTGCAAAATTACCTTTACATGTGAATCGCTGTATTGTGGCTGTTTGTGTTTCAGTGCTGGGCTCGAACGCATCAATTGCTTTCAATAATGATGTCCTGTGACTGTCTTCGTCTGTTTCAGTAGCTACGAAAACGTTCTGTCTTCCTCCACCATGCCGGTCTTCGACATCAAAATCAACGTTCTTAAGGCGTTGAAAACATTCTCTACACGTTCTTCCACTAATAGTTCCCTCACCATAGGTCTTACCCAGCATTTTAAGAGACACAGACGCATATTTCTTCATGTTACAGCTGAAAATCAAAACTTCCCGCAAATGGTGAGAAATGGGTACGTAAGTTGACGTACTTAATCGAGAATAAGCTTATGATGCAATCACAAATAGACTAATATTTTAATGGCATTATGTTTACAGATGCCTAAGCTTATTGAATTACACCTACGACCAACCACCTGAACTGCACTTGCCGCTACTGCCGTCTATTGCAAAACGGCGGAAGCAAAGTTGTAGGCATAATACACTACTGGACATTAAAATTGCTACAGCAAGAAGAAATTCAGATGATAAACGGGTATTACTTGGACAAATATATTATACTAGAACTGACATGTGATTACATTTCCACGCAAATTGGGTGTATAGATCCTCAGAAAAACCAGCTCTAGCCGTAATAACGGCCTTGATACGCCTGGGCATTGAGTCAAACAGAGCTTGGATGGCGTGTACAGGTACAGCTGCCCATGCAGCTTCAACACGATACCACAGTTCATCAAGAGTAGTGACTGGCGTATTGTGACGAGCCAGTTGCTCGGTCACCATTGATCAGACGTTTTCAATTGGTGAGAGGTCTGGAGAATGTGCTGGCCAGGGCAGCAGTCGAACATTTTCTGTATCCAGAAAGGCCCGTACCGGACCTGCAACATGCAGTCGTGCTTTATCCTGCTGAAATGTAGGGTTTCGCAGGGATCGAATGAAGGGTAGAGCCACGGGTCGTAACACATCTGAAATGTAACGTCCACTGTTCAAAGTGCCGTCAATGCGAACAAAAGGTGACCGAGACGTGTAACCAATGGCACCCAACACCATCACGCTTGGTGATACGCCAGTATGGCGATGACGAATACACGCTTACAATGTGCGTTCACCGCGATGTCGCGAAACACGGATGCGACCATCATGTTGCTATAAACAGCCGTCCGCAAAAAAATGACGTTTTGCCATTCGTGCACCCAGATTCGTCGTTGAGTACACCATCGCAGGCGCTCCTGTCTGTGATGCAGCGTCAAGGGTAACCGCAGCCACGGTCTGCGAGCTGATAGTCCATGCTGCTGCAAACGTCGTCGAACTGTTCGTGCAGATGGTTGTCGTCTTGCAAACGTCCTCATCTGAGACGTGGCTGCACGATCCGTTACAGCCATGCAGATAAGATGCCTGTCATCTCGACTGCTAGTGATACGAAGCCGTTGGGATCGAGCACGGCGTTCCGTATTACCCTCCTGAAGCCACCGAATCCATATCCTGCTAACAGTCACGATACGATAAACCGTAATCGCGATAGGCTACAATCCGACCTTAATCAAAGTCGGAAACGTGATGGTACGCATTTCTCCTCCTTACACGAGGCGTCACAACAACGTTTCACCAGGCAACACCGGTCAGCTGCTGTTTGTGTATGAGAAATCGGTTGGAAACTTTCCTCATGTCAGCACGTTGTGGTGTCTCCACCAGCGCCAACCTTGTGTGAAAAGCTAGTCATTTCCATATCACAGCATCTTCTTCCTGTGTCTGTAGCACATCTACTTCGTGGTGTAGTAATTTTAATGGCCAGTATCGTAGTTCACAGTGCTGTGCAAGGAACAGGTAGCGGTGTGTGGCTGAGTACGGAAGGTGGGACACAGAGCTGCGTGCAGGATGGCCCCTGCCGAGACAACGGCCGGCGGGAAGCGAGCCCTGGGGACTGCGCGCTGCCACGCTTGCGTGTCGCTCCCTCCCCCCCCCCCCCCCCCCCCTGAATGGCGTGGGCGCGTTGCAGTCGCCGGACCAGACACCTAAATCGCCGCTTGGCGCCGGGCGCTCCCCTAACCCCGTGTTTATTAATCACTTCTCGCAGCTGCCGCGGGACAGTGGCGTCACGGCACGGCGCTTGAAGCCCCCTTAGTGGGCCGTACAGGCGGCTAAGTGCTCCTCCGCTAGCGGGCGAAATCGTTTCAGCACGCTGCGACTCCGTTTTGTAACACGCGTTTTGCTTGAGGCGCTTCCACTACTAATATTCATTACCTGAGATCGAGAAAGTGTGCACGAGACCACCTGATTTTATGTGCGTTTTATTTTCTCAACCATTTACATCATACGCTGTTTTCTGTAAGAGTACGCTGTTCTGCTATACGACTCGGAACTTATTTACATGGGATTTGATGGTTCAAATGGCTCTAGGACTCAACATCTGAGGTCATCAGTCCCCTAGAACTTAGAACTACTTAAACCTAACTAACCTAAGGACATCACACACATCCCTGCCCGAGGCAGGATTCGAACCTGATACCGTAGCAGTCGCGTGGTTCCAATACTGAAGCGCCTACAACCGCTCGGCCACTCCGGCCGGCAAAACGCGAAGGAACAGAACTAAACCAAGACCAGGCTTCATGTACTAACAGAGGCGCCGTTGAAAACTTCAGAGAGTGCGTGTAAAAAAAGTCGCATGAGATCAGCGGAAGGAGTCACTCATGAATTGTAGAGTGCTATTAACAGCTAGGAAATGACGGTGCGTAAGGAGTTAAAAACAAGAGGTTACAATGCTCGCGGAGTTCCTCATATGCCACACATGTCAGAAGTCAGTGCTAAGACACGGTAGAACTGGTGTAAAGAGCGACGACAGTGGACAGCGGATGACTGGTAACGGGTGGTTTGGTGTGAGTAATCACGCCCTACCCTGTAAAAATTCTGTGGAAAGTTTCAGGTTTTGCGAATAGTTGGAGAACATTCCCAGCCATCATAAGCAGTTCCAGCAATGAAGAACGGAGGAGGCGGTGTCACGGTATGGAGATGTTTTTCGTGATGGAGATGTGTTCCCCTTATTTGCATTTGAGAAAAGTCAAAATTCTGAGGGATATGAAATCATTTTACTGACTTGTGTGCTGCGTGCAGTAGAGGAGCACATGGGAGACGATCATAATTGCTATCAGCGTGACATTACACACTGTCATACAGCACCATCTGTCAGGCCAAAGTTTATGGACAATAACATTCGTGAAATGGGCTGATCTGACCAGAGGCCAGACCTAACTCCGTGCAACACCTTTGGGATGAGTTAGAACGATGAATTCGATCTAGAGCCGAGCGCCCAACGTGACTACATTCCCTGTTTTCAGGTCTTGAGGAAAAATGGGCTGCCATTTCTCCTCGGACATTGACCCTCCTCATTGAAAGTGTCCCCATCGGGCATCAAGCCGCCATGATGGCGAAGGGTGGACGCTCCCTCGATTAATGTTCAATAATAGGTGTCCGGATACTTGTGATCGTATAAGGTATTGCTCCGCAGATTTACTCGGTAACATTCCTTGGCGGATCCAAATTGAACCTCTGCACTGCCAGATCTGTCTGAATAATGGCCGCCAGCCATTCTTTCACCCGCGAGACACGCCGAAACTTCTTAGCGATCCAAAGGCAGTAATTAAATGTCCTGTAGCTGTCTAACTACTGTCAGGGAGATTTCGAGGGGCGACCACTGGTCTGGAATATGGACGCCGTTACAGGTCATATACTACTTCCAGCTGGGTACTAATAACGTCCATCGATAGTCTCCTTGAGGATAAATCAGGTCCACAGTTTAAAATCAATAAGGAAAAAGTCTCACTGAACCCGCCACACTCATATTGCACTAAAACTGATCGTATCTACTGGTTTCAGTTAAACCTCGTCAAGTCCATTTAATATGATCTCCAACTGTCGACTGGTTGTGCGATCCGATGTAAGGCCCCGTTCCTGCCATGAGCGTAAAAGTTCTCAAAATTACAACACTCGCATACATGACCAGAAAGGAATAAAGTCAGAATTCTGCGCCCGTGCACCGGAACTGTCTCGCAAAATCTTATAGGAATTTTCGTACTGGCAGAACAACATCGTTGACACGATGGGTCCCAAACTCCCGACTTCCCAAATGACAACCACTTTAAAAGACGAACTCCGTTTAATAGCCTCCCTCGGACAGCTGCTTACCGATACCGCTTGACTTACGGCTATGGAAGTCTTGCCCATTGTCCACAGACTGGACAAAGTTCTCTGTCCCAAAGACACCGATAAAAGTCTCCAGGCCGGCCGCGGTGGTCTCGCGGTTCTATGCGCGCAGTCCGGAACCGCGCGACTGCTACGTCGCAGGTTCGAATCCTGCCTCGGGCATGGATGTGTGTGATGTCCTTAGGTTAGTTAGGTTTAAGTACTTCTAAGTTCTAGGGGACTGATGACCTCAGCAGTTGAGTCCCATAGTGCTCAGAGCCGAAAGTCTCCAGCATCCACGGTAGCGACAAGTACGGGTGTATAGGCACGGAAAGGAAATGATGTGTCACTCACTATTAAAGTTCAGTAACGAATACTGGAATCTCGACAGTAAGGACCAAACACGAATGCTTGCATGCGCTGCATCTGTGTTTTCCTTTACTCTTCAACCCGCAATCTGCTGCCCTTCTGCGTAATTCGCAACAGAACTTTTGTGTTCCGTGTTTGTAGGTGTGCTTTTACCTAATTGCCTCGTTCCCAGGGCTCCCCTGCTGGTTCACCCTCGTCTCTTCGCTTTGAAAAATCCACCATTTTCTAAATATATTCACCACGCAGCGACGGCTAATGCGTCCTTTGGGAGATAGGTCTGGCGCCGTATACACTACTGGCTGGCCTTTGCGTGACGTGAAAGTATTTTGTAAGCGGGACGTGAATGGGAGACATTGCATACTTACGAGAACGACGTATCCTTTAGAGCACACTTATTGTCATCCCACGAGCGATATACTTTGTTGTCTATCGAGACTAGTATAGAGGCAATGTTGGTAGTTGTCAGCGTTTTGACAATTGGAAAATTATGATTTTGCTTTTTATTAGAAATTTTAAATCACCATTGTTAATTGTATTTATATGCACTTAATAATGTAGTTTTGTCCAATAAGTTTAATATAAATACATGCAATTTTCAAAACCTATAATTATTGTAACATTATTTTCCGATATTCATGTTAATACCAATCTAGATCGTCGTATATTCCCAGACATAGGTCTTGTTATAAGCTTAAAAGCCAAAGAAAGGTCTCAAAGTCAAGTATTTCATTTGTTTCGGTGAAAATCTTTGGAATGTACGTCAGTTCTACAGCAAATTCTAGATCCTGGTGGATTTAGGGTGACAGTGTAAGGTACAATATTTGTGGTTTACTTATTGTGGGATTGAAGATAACTGTAAGTTGAAATGACATGTTCAATGTCGCAATATTAGCGCAAAAATACACGCTTTTACACAGTTTTCAGTGTGACAACAAAAAAACAGTTGTCAGAATAACTCATCTCGACAGCATCGAAAAGTGAAATAATCCTAAACACAACAAAATTAAATATTAACTCTCAGGGAGGTTAAATTATCCTAAACATGACAATATTAAAGTTTAACTAGATGTTTCTGTACAAAATTGTTCCTACATTTACTTTATGATATTGGTCAGTACTACGAAAATCGTCCGGTTCCTGTTCAAAGTTCTGTACTGTTTTTAGGATAACAATCAAGTCTGTGGTGGATGGTTAGTTATGTGACAAATTGGGCAGAAGATTACCCAAGGTCGCTCGAGTTTACAGAGGGCGCAAGCTGGTGAACCTACAAGTCCACGCCTCTGCACGTGGCATTTACCTTAAGCCGCGATGAGCTGTCATCTGCTAGACCGCTCTCTTCCGATGAAATTCCTACAAAACTAATTACACCTTTGCTGAAATTTCCAGCAGAAACTTTCCCTATGTTCCTCGTTATGTGAGAGAACACGTACTCATCCCTAGTCTTAGAATGTGGCGATATACACACGCATGGCTGGAGCAGCGTGCAGATTATAATGCCTTCTCAGTTCTCGCAAGAACAATTAACTAATTGGCTGGTTCGTTTCTTCACAGTTGGAGCTAAACGATGCTACAGCTAATTTCTGGCTGGGTATCAGCCGCTGTGAACGCACTGTTCACACAAATTACTCCTCTGCATCGTACAGAGCGTTATGGGCTCTGTTCTGCACTTGACGCCAGTTCAGAGAAGAGTCCACGAAGATGTCCGTCTTGTCTAACTCATAGCCGTACTGTCTCCCCATCTGGGTTCTTTCGTTCTTCACGTCACGGCTTTTTTCGACTAGTAGGAGCGTTCCTCTTATTTTGTGGAAACTCTCTCTACCAATCGCAAGGTCTCTACTATTAAACTGCGTCGAAACTTTGGCTCTTTTCTCCCTCCTAGCGCGTTTCCGCCAATCGGACGTTTTACGCCTATTTCAGACGCCTGATTGCGTACGTCGACTCTCTCACGTGTGTATCACTCACTGAACACGTGATAGAAAATGCGTCATTGGTCTTGTTTCGTATCCATTTGGAATTCTGAAACGCAGTTTTCTAAAAGCTTTCTTTTCTGTCTTCCCTCAGACGGCCAGTTATACTCGTTCTTCCCGTCTGAGTCACCAGATCGGTCATTTACTTTCTGCCTGGGACTCCCCTTTAAGTGGTTTCCATGGTACCGCCTGTAGTGCGGCCTTGCCTCTGCACTCGTCCCTCTGCATTCCAAACTAAAATGCCTCTCGCTGCTTGTTTCCCCTTCCACTCAAACCTGCATTATAGGAACGGTGAGTTAATTACCGCCCATTCAGTGTCATCCCTTTTTGCATTACATATTGATAGGCAAATTTGCTCATTACCGCCAAATTAAGTTAGGTGTCATATTCACCTTCCCATTGCGATGCATAAAGCTCTCATGTAAGGTGCGAATCTGGCCTTCATTTATTCTGCCACCTAACAACAGACAGTATTTATAATGAAAAGAGATTAATCTTTGGCCAGTGCGCATGTAAAGTGGAATCTGCCGAGTGGATCCTAACTACAGTGCCACCCATACTGCCACGGGAAGTGAAGGAACTCATTTTGCGACACAACTCGCCATGCAACCATCAGTCATGGCGGTACATCAAAGTGTTCTTTATCTTCCTGCAACAGAGCCGGTACCTGACATCACGTTACGTGTGTGTGCCCACTCTTAAGATGAACCTCAAAAGGCTCGAAATGGAGAATAAACGATATTTCAAAACTGGTCACAGGTTTTTGTATTTATATTTATAAATATAAATAGTGTTCGAGCAAGCGGAGGAATTATCTTAGACTTTGTATCCTTCAAATACGGGAACTGAAATGCATGTCCATGACTGCCTAAAAATCATATATTTTATTTGTCAGGTCAAAATCCCTTTTTCTCAGCACATATTTATCGTATAGGGATAAATATGGTATCTTTAGAAAGGTGCTTTAATCGGTTTCTGACATTACATACCGATTTTGCTCTGTGACTCACTATTTGTGGAAAATTTTAACATAAAAGAGACTTTTAACTATCACAGGCAAAAGGCATCAAGGCTGCCCAGCTTTACGCCTATATTTTGCAAGTCTAACATAGCAATCATGAATAAGAGACTCCCTTTTCATATTATATTATTACAAATACCATTTTATTTGTTTTAAAGTACTTTCTGCCCGCCTACAAGTTGACTTTTCTAAACGAATATACTTTCAGAAACGACAAACGTAATTGTCATCGTCGCTCACTACACTTATCCGAACGACTTCACTTATTCAAAATACTGTCATTATTCATAACTATAAAAGTCAGAAAATTTCGCATGGTTCCCCTGTTTTGTATTAATATTCAGCTTATTGATACTGGGTAAACAATTGTTATACCACAGATAAATTAACGCCATCTGATCCAAGTAAGCCTTTTCAATTGACAAGAAGACAACTGCCTATAAAAATTGCATTTGCGATCGCTATAAAAAAGTCGCAGGGGGAAACGCTTCAAAAAGATGGATTGTATTTACCTAATCCCGTCTTTACTCATCTGCAACTCTATGTAGCCTTTTCAAGAGTAACTACATCAGCTAACATTTTTGTGTCCCTTACAGAAAATGAAAAACAAAATGCATGCGAAGATTACATTCTTACGTCAAATATCATTTACACAGAGGTATTGTAATGTTCTGCAAAGATTTTTTAAAAATAAATTATCTGGATGGAAACGAATATAGAAGGATGTATCATAAATTCATGATTATTATTTCAGGTCGCGTGGTTCATTTTTAAAGAAGTTTTCTCTTCATTCTCATAACTACCCGTATTCCAACGAGTGCACTTACATCAAATACCGTCATTATTTAAAACTATATAAGTGCGAAAGTTTTGCACGGGTACTCGGGTCTAATTTATTTTCAGGGCTGTCCTGGGCAGTTTCGAATCAATTATACCCATTTAATTTTAAATAAATGTGAAATTCAGGCTAATCAAGTGCGTTTCTTTTCAAAATACACTTGCACAAATAAGTAATAGTTGTTTGTGTTTAAAAAACGCACAATAAGTCGATTGGTGGACAATGAGGAGAAAGGTATTGTTTGTAGATTGTCAGCTGATGTATTGTTTCTCAGACGATACTGTAGAGCCGGCTGGTGTGGCCGAACGGTTCTAGACGCTACAGTCTGGAATCACGCGACCGCTACAGTCGCAGGTTCGAATCCTGCCTCGGGCACGGATGTGTGTGATGTCCTTAGGTTAGTAAGGTTTAAGCAGCTCTAAGTTCTAGAAGACTGATGACCTAAGATGTTAAGTCCCATAGTGCTCAGAGCCATTTGAACTATTTTGATACTGTAGTAATTAACTAGCCGAACCGTTCATATTTTGTGCCAGTAGTACAACCTGCTGAAACGTAAAGAAATGGAGCTGTTATAAACTAAGGAACGCTATGCGCTGCCTAAAAATCAGTTTTCTAACCAGTGATTGTGGTCTTTGAAACTGAAAAGCGGTTTGTCGTACAATAGATATTGCCATTTTGAACATCAGGCTATGTGGAAAGGAAATAACCGACAGATTTAGTAGTCTGATAGACGTGACTGTGACGCATTAACGTGTAACAAAATGTAAAAATAAAAAAAAAGTGGCATCGAAATTTTTGGCGTGCGATAGGAGACGCCTAACGAGCGTATCAAACCGATTTTCAGCTACGCGAATTGAGATGAAAGCGTCACCGCCAGGCACGGAACGTGGTGAATTAGGTCCACGTCACGGGACTGGAGGAGGAAGAGGAACGGCGGAACAGCACCGCTGCCATCCGCTTGGCTTTCAGCTCTCTCTCTAACCGCAAGATAGTTACTTTTCAATTATCTCGGACAAACAGGTTCTTCAAGCAGCGCCGAGCCATACATCTGCGAAGCAAATAACGAGCGGCCCCGTGCGTGCTCTGGCGACCCACTCATTACCGGCGCTCTGCACCTGTCGGCCGCGACCATCACCGGGCAAACAGACAAACACACACGCACGATCACTCGCTCTCTCAATCACACACTCATTGCGTATTCCGTCGCGCTGCCAGGCCCGGCTAGATGCCGGAGAACGGACCTCTCTGCACCACGGGCTGTGGCGCCGCTCCTTCAGACGGTGGCGATAAAACTTTAGAATTAATTACACTACAGAAAATGAACCACTCGAGGCTGAAAATTAATTTAGCGACTTCATTAATTAATGAGCGAGCAATTTTGTATATCAATTTTGCGTGTGATGCGAGATGGCCGAGAGCTGATAAAGAGATAATGATGATACACGGATACTGTGCAGTATTTTCCTTGATTTTTCCGACTCTATAACTAGTCGTATTAAAAACGTATTAATTATCAACGAGATGGCAATTTCCGTCATAACCAAACTTTTGAAGGAGCTAGAGCTCTTTGATTCTCGCAGCGATACACTTGCAAGGAGACGCTACTGCTTTGCAACTAAACGTCCCCCTGTGGTCGTTCCAGAATTGTTGCAAGCGTAACAGTTAGGTTGGCCATGAAAAGTCATGTAGTGCTACACTGCCCTCTCAGTTGCATTCTAGGGGAGCCGAAGTACTACATAACGCCCATAGATGGAGAAATGGGTACTGCTATGCAGGCATGACAAATGTGAGGCTATGTAAATACAAGACTTTTTTTGCCTTACTTCAGAAATAAATTGTTTCAAGAACCCCCACATCTCCTAACATAATATTATTTCTTTTACATTTGAAATGACAATTTTTTATAAGTTTTTCACTTCAGAATGTCCCTTGTTCAAAATGTTCCTTGTTTTATCTGAACAGATAACAGCAATGAGACAACTTACAACAACTTACACAAAGTGAAACCTGGTTTGTATTACATAAGTAAACAATTCGTAGTAACATTTATTTTTCCCTGTGTTTCGTTTTATCTGGTTAACAGCCTTGCGTGTTATACGTGATACATCACTCGCAAGAAATTGCGAGCAGCGGAAAAACATTATTCGTGATTAGAGGGCAATTATAAAATGAATATACCGATTATAAACGGGTTTGACTATTCACTGCATAGAAATATGCACACAAAAATAGCGGAGAATATAAAAAAAAGATTAAAATTTTTTACACTTCTTTTTGGTGTATTACATTGCTCCCTTTGATCAGTCGGAGAGCGTTCGTGCGTTTATCCGTTTCTGAAGCAGTGTACTCGAAAAGCGATTTTTGAGTTGTGGTTTTGTTTCCGGCAAATGAGGCACATATACATAGTCTCATAACTCCATAAAAAGCAATCCTCGGGTGTGCTGAAGAGGTCTAGGTGGCCATCAGCAGGACACAGCGTCGTCATCTCCAATTTGAAACACGTTCATTTGAATACCCCATAATCTTATTGGAAGACTTAATCCGTGGAATGCGTATCAGTCTGAGGTAGTCCAGGTAAATGTCTGGTGAAACGCTCATTTCAGTGAGGAGCTGACATCGTACAGATGACACTGACTTTCAGTGAGTCGCACTGATATTAAATCACACACGAAGGCTTTTCTGTAGCCCATATCTCAGTGTTGTGCTGGTTAACTTTCCCACTTCTGTGAAAGGTTGCATCATCGCTAAAGATGAGACGTTCAGCAAAAAGATATTACCTCCGTTACTTCCAGCATTGCAGTAGCATAATTCGTACGTTTAACGTAGTCTTTCAGCTTCAATTCCTGCAAAATTTGAATGAAGCATGGTTTCATTCTCAGTTTCGTTTTGGGAAGATGCTTCGTCTGTAGATTTCTGTCGATTCCGTTCAAACGAAAGGAAGATTCTTTCAATGTTTCATGCTGATGCTCGTGACTTGTCGATAGTTCTTCCTTTGAACTGACATATTGTGTCTTCAGACTCCCGATACCATCTGCAAATATTGTTCGGATTTGGAGATGCCTGGTTGTATCACTGACTAAATTTTCTCTGCACTAGGACGAGAGAACTATAATGGTTAAATTCTAATACACAGAATGCCTTCTATATGGGATCTGCCATTTACACTTACGACACGGAACTTTTCATTTAAATATCACCGCGCATGCGCCGGTGTCCAGTTCACCGCTCTTGTGCAGCGGTCGAAACCTTGAACTTTGTTTTACTGTAATTCTTATCGACGTATCACTATGCATTAAACAGCAGAAACTGTTTGTAATAGGTACATTAATTTTGTGTTGCTGTGGGTCACCCTTACTCAAGTCTATTAAGAAATTGAAAGTTTAATTTAATTCATTGCAATCGATGCTTTTCTGATCTTGCAACTATCTCACTAATAATTTAAGTAATAAAATACTGCACGAGTTTCGTTTTTTCATGCATAGCACGGTACGTTTCGGGAATTTAGTTCCCTTTTAAGTGCTACAATGTACAGTGTGAACGGCTGCGCGATGAAGGGGATGAAATACGTTAAAAGAATAAATCGCTGACTGTAAGTCAGGGTAAGCTCAAGAACACATGCTCAGACATCGCACACGATGCTTATGGAGATAGCAAATAAAGTTTGCAACGGAAGCACGCGACCTTACTGTTCTTATAACTGCATGTCCAGTACACCCTTTCTTCGCTGGGGTAGTAGGAGGGGGAGGGTGGTGGGCCCATCGCCCCGGCCGCCATTTCCCCTGGGAATGATCCCAATACTCATATGGGGCGAGGACAAAAACCCCGCCACTACCCGGTATTTAACCCGAGCTCTCCAGGGTTGATGATTACTGCTCTACCCGCCAGATCACTACGGCCACGAAAATGCAAACAGTAGCACTTGAAAATGGGAATACATTTCAGTATATAGATAATTTTTACTTTATGGAACGTCTGACAGCAACTGAATGAAACACAATTTCATGGCATACGCGTTTCGCCTTTATTTTCTGCAGGGCATCTTCAGTGCTCTGGAATATGTACATATGCTTGCTATTTAGTTTATGTTTTGGTCACTGTACCTATAGGTTATAAACAGTTCTAGTGGTAGGTACAGTGACCAAAACATAAACTAAATAGCAAGCATATGTACATATTCCAGAGCACTGAAGATGCCTTGCAGAAAATAAAGACAAAACGCGTATGATATGAATTTGTGTTTCATTGAGTTGCTGTCAGACGGTCCATAAAGTAAAAATTATCATTATACCGTAATATTACACGCAACTGAGGAAGACAGGACTACAAAAGTTGAAGATGAGAATACATTCCCGAAACGCGTCGTGCTATGGTTAAAAACAGAAAAGTAACTGCTGCAGTGTATTACTATTCGAACCATTAAGTTAAAGACTGATAGCAACAGTTTGCGGTATTGATTTAGTTTCATGTCTTTAAAGGTTAAACGTCCTGCGTAGACTCGAGAGATCAAGGCTTCTTGTAACTGAGTGGTGAACAAAACCATGGAAACATCAAAAACGGTGCAGAAAACCCGCTGGCAGTGAAAACAGCTTCCAGTCGTCTCGTGACATGGACTCGACTAATGTCTGAAGTAGTGCTTACATCATGAATTCTGCCGGACTGTCCATAAATCCGTAGGAGTACGAGGAGACGGAGATCTCTTCTGAAGAGCACGTTGCAAGGGATCCTAGATATGCTCAATATGTTTGGGGAGGTTGGTGGCGAGCGGAAGTGTTTGAACTCGGAAGACTGTTCCTGGAGTCATTCTGTAGCAATTCTGGACGTGTGAGGTGTCGTACTGCTGCCAATGCCCAAGTCAGTCGGAATGCACAATGGACATGACGGGATGCAGGTGATCAGACAGGATACTTCAGTACGTGTCACCTGTCAGAGTCGCATCTATACGTATCAGATGTCCCATATCAATACAACTGCACGCGCCTCATACTATTACAGAGCCTCCAAGAGCTTGAACAGTCCCTCGCTGACATGAAGGGTCCGTGGATTCATGAGATGGTTTCCATACCCGTACATGTCCCTCCGCTCGATAGCATTTGAAACAAGGCTCGTCCGACCAGGCAACATGTTTCCAGTCATCAGCCGTCCAATGTCGGTGTTGACTGGCCCAGGCGAGGCGTAAAACTTTGTGCCTTCGGCTCTGAAAGCCCATATCAATGACGTTCCGTTGAATGATTCGCACGCTGACACTTGTTGATGGTACAGCGTTGAAATGTCCAGCAATTTGCGGAAGGATTGGACTTACGTCACGTTGAGCGATTCTCTGCAGTCGTCATCGGAGTTTTGATGGTTTACCTGATTCCAGATATTCACGGTACACGCGTTAAATGGTCGTACACTTAAATCTTGATGACCTGCTATTGTAGCAGCAGTAACCGATCTAAAAGCTGCGGCAGACATCTGTCTGTTTCCGTATCTCTGTATTTGAATACGCATGCCTGCCTATACGAGTTTCTTTGGCGCGTCAGTATACACAGGCTAGTCCATTAATTGTGACCGGGCCAAATATCTCACGAAATAAGCATCAAACCAAAAAAAACTAAAGAACGAAACTCGTCTAGCTTGAAGGGGGAAACCAGATGGCGCCATGGTTGGTCCGCTAGATGGCGCTGCCATAGATCAAACGGATCTCAGTTGCGTTTCTTAAAATAGGAACCCACATTTTTTATTATATGTTCGTGTAGTACGTAAAGAAATATGAATATTTTAGTTGGACCACTTTCTTTGTTTTGTGATAGATGGCGCTGTAATAGTCACAAACGTATAACTACGTGGTATCACGTAACATCCCGCCACTGCGGACGGTATTTACTTCGTGATATAATACTCGTGTTAAAATGGACCGTTTACCAATTGCGGAAAAGGTCGATATCGTGTTGGTGTATGGCTATTGAGATCAAAATGCCCAACTGTCGTGTGCTATGTATGTTGCTCGGTATCCTAGACGATATCATCCAAGTGTCCGGACCGTCCGCCGGATAGTTACGTTATGTAAGGAAACAGGAAGTGTTCAGCCACATGTGAAACTTCAACCACGACCTGCAACAAATTATGATGCCCAAGTAGGTGTTTTAGCTGCTGTAACGGCTAATCCGCAGATCAGTAGCAGACAAATTGGGCGAGCATCGGGAATCTCAAAAATGTCGGTGTTGAGAATGCTACATCAACATCGATTGCACCCGTACCACATTTCTATGCACCAGGAATTGCATGGC
Organism: Schistocerca gregaria; assembly: GCF_023897955.1. Classification (NCBI taxonomy): domain Eukaryota; kingdom Metazoa; phylum Arthropoda; class Insecta; order Orthoptera; family Acrididae; genus Schistocerca; species Schistocerca gregaria. The sequence goes on from NC_064923.1 coordinate 736,156,545, forward strand.
GACGACTTTGAACGACGTTTACAGTTCTGCCACTGGGCACAAGGGATGTTACTAGACGATGACAGATTTTTTGCACGCGTTCTATTTAGCGACGAAGCGTCATTCACAAACAGCGGTAACGTAAACGGGCATAATATGCATTTCTGGGCAACGGAAAATCCACGATGGCTGCGACAAGTGGAACATAAGCGACCTTGGCGGGTTAATGTATGGTGCGGCATTATGGGAGGAAGAATAATTGGCCCCCTTTTTATCGATGGCAGTCTAAATGGTGCAATGTATGCTGACTTCCTACATAATGTTCTACCGATGTTAGTACAAAATGTTTCACTTCATGACAGAATGGCGATGTACTTCCAACATGATTGATGTCCGGCATATAGCTCGCGTGCGGTTGAAGCAGCATTGAATAGGGCGTGAGAGGTGGATTGGTCGTCGAAGCACCATAACATGGCCCGCACGTTCACCTGATCAGACGTCTCCGTACTTCTTACTGTGGGAAAAGTTGAAGGATATTTGGCATCGTGATCCACCGACAACGCCTGACAACATGCGTCAGCGCACTGTCACATTACGGAAGGCGAACTACTCATTGTTGAGAGGGATGTCGTTACACGAACTACTCATTGTTGAGAGGGATGTCGTTACAGGTATTGCCAAATGCACTGAGGTTGACGGACATCATTTTGAGCATTTATTTCATTAATGTGGTATTTACAGGTAATCACGCTGTAACAGCATGCGGTCTCATAAATGATAAGTTTACAAAGGTACATGTATGACATTAGAACTAGCGAAATAAAATGTTCAAACTTACGTACGTTCTGTATTTCAATTTAAAAAACCTACCTGTTAGCAACTGTTTGTCTAAAATTGTGAGCCATATGTTTGTGACTATTACAGCGCCATCTGTCACAAAGCGAAAAAAGTGGTCCAACTAAAACATTCATATTTCTTTACGTAGTACGCGAATACGTAATAAATATAGGATTCCTATTTTTAAAAAAGTAATTGACCCATGGCAGCGCCATCTAGCGGGCCGACCGTAGCGCCATCTGGTTTCCCCCTTCAAGCTAGGCAATTTTCGTTCTTTGTAGTTTTTTCGTTTGACGCTTATTTCGTGAGATATTTGACCCGGTCACGATCCCTGGAGCACCCTGTACACATCACAGATGTTTGAGACTTGAAAGGGTCCTTGGAACCATATAGGTTCATTTGATTAAAACACTTACGCCTAGATTCAGGCAGGATCCCTAATTTCGTTCGATACTGAGGTGCTATGGGGGAGTTGAGCCGCCGAGTTGGAAGTCATATTTCAGGTGAGGCGACATTGGGGATACTGCATGTCGGTGATTATGACGAAAGGATGACGAGGACAAGAAAAAACCCAGTACACGAGTGGAGAGAAGCCCTAACCCTGCCGGGGTATCAGATGGGGGCCTGCTGCATGGTAGGGAAACACGTTTCCAATCGGCTAAGCAGGCGAACTCCAGCAGTGTTGGAGAACCTCTGCAATGCTGTTCGTGAGATATTTGGTCCGGTCACGATCGATGGACCACCCTGTATTGAAACGTGCATTTATTAGCGAGTTTCCGTACTTTAGTCCAGCGCCTGCATGTGTAAATAAGTAAAATTATCTAGTTATTACGTGTATCTACATATACATCCACACTTCGCAAGCCAGCCGACGGTGTGTGGCGGAGGGTACCTTGAGTACCTCTATCGGTTCTCCCTTCTATTCCAGTCTCGTATTGTTCGTGGAAAGAAGGATTGTCGGTATGATTCTGTGTGGGCTCTAATCTCTCTGATTTTATCGTCATTGTCTCTTCGCGAGATATACGTAGGAGGGAGCAATATACGGCTTGACTCTTCGGTGAAGGTATGTTCTCGAAACTTTAACAAAAGCTCGTGCCGAGCTACTGAGCGTCTCTCCTGCAGAGTCTTCCACTGGAGTTTATCTATCATCTCCGTAACGCTTTCGCGATTACTGAATGACCCTGAAACGAAGCGCGTTGCTCTCCGTTGGATCTTCTCTATCTCTTCTATCAACCCCATCTGGTACGGATCCCACACTGTTGAGCAGTATTCAAGCAGTGGGCGAACAAGCGTACTGTTACCTACTTCCTTTGTTATCGGATTGCATTTCCTTAGGATTCTTCCAATGAATCTCAGTCTGGCATATGCTGTACCGACGATCAACTTTATATGATCATTCCATTTTAAATCACTCCTAATGCGTACACCCAGATAATTTATGGAATTAAATGCTTCCAGTTGCTGACCTGCTATATTGTAGCTAAATGATAAAGGATCTTTTTTTCTATGTATTCGCAGCACATTGCACTTGTCTACATTGAGATTCAACTGCCATTCCCTGCACCATGCGTCAATTCGCTGCAGATCCTCCTGCATTTCAGTACAATTGTCCATTGTTACAACTTCTCGATACACCACAGCATCATTTGCAAAAAGCCTGAGTGAACTTCCGATGTCATCCACAAGGTCATTTATGTATATTGTGAATAGCAACGGTCCTATGACACTCCCCTGCGGCACACCTGAAGTCACTCTTACTTCGGAGGACTTCTCTCCGTGGAGAATGACATGCTGCGTTCTGTTATCTAGGAACTCTTCAGTCCAATCGCACCATTGGTCTGATAGTCGCGTTGTGTGAATCGTGCTGGCCGCCACTGAACTGCCGGCCCGCTCTTCGAGTTGGCCGCAGGTGGCGGACGTAAATGTGGAAAGAACGGCCGGCGGCCACCTTTCTAGAGGACGGCGCGGCTGCCGGTGAGGCTCGCCGGTGCCCGGCACTCGCTCCCGTGGAGAGGGCCGGCGCATAATAAACCATTTGCATAGCGGAGCGCGCCCTATCACTCAGCATCGCGAGCGCGGCCACCCTTCGCGCAGAGAAAGTAGAGTCGTACGAGTTTCTGAAAAGCGACCGATGCCTTTCTTTGCGGGAGAAATGTGTGCGGGCAGGTCGTGACGGGCGCACATGAGGGCGTCGTGCGCGCCGGGGTAATTGGATCGTGTGCGGGCCCCGCGCCCAGCCGGAAGCCGGCGGCGCCGGTGCCTGCCGGCTGCCAGAGGCGGCCGCTCCCACGGCTCCATCCCCTCGCCCTCACGAGGCGCGCCCGCCAGCTTCCTCCTACCTTCACCCGGACCGCCGCCCCTTCACCCGCCGTCTCCGTCACGTCACCTGCGCGCTCCCCACTCCACCACACCTCTACTGCGCACGTTCAGTTTCCTCACTGTTTCTTCGAAGCCCACTCTTTCTCCCGGCCTTAACCCTTCCAGTCGCCACCCATTCCCCACCTGGGCGAAACTTGTGACCGACACACCCCACCGAAAGTATCCGAATGGGACGGAAATCGTTACACGTGCGTGCACAGACAGTAAAATGTCCACGATTTCAGAAAAATTGGATGATTTGTTCAAGAGGAAGAGCTTTACAAATTGAGCAAGTCGTTAACGTCTAGGTCCAAAAAAGGGTTCAAGTGGCTCTGAGCACTATGGGACTTCACATCTGAGGTTATCAGTCCCCTAGAACTTACAACTACGTAAAACCTAACTAACCTAAGGACATCACACACATCCATGCCGGAGGCAGGATTCGAACCTGCGACCGTAGCGGTTGAGCGGTTCCAGACTGAAGCGCCTAGAAACGCTCGGCCACTCCGGCCGGCGCCTAGGTCCACCTCTGATCCTTATGCAAACAGTTATTCGTCTTGGAACTCATTGACAGAGTTGTTGGATTTCCTCCTCGTGGACATCGCGCTAACATGTGGCGAGTAGGTGCATTACAACGTCAAAATTCCGAGCTGGTTGCAGGGCCATGCCCAGAATCCTCCAAACTTTCTCAAATGGGGAGAGAACCGGCGACCTTCCTGACGACGAAGATGGGGCTGGCAAGCTCTGAGACAAGCAGTAGAAAACCTCGCCGTGTGCGGGCGGGTATTATCTGGCTGAAATGCAAGCCCAGGATAACTTGCCACGAAGATCATCAAAATGATGATGATGATGATGGTGATGTTTGATTTGTGGGGCGCTCAACTGCGCGGTTATCAGCGCCCATACAAATTCCCGACCTTTGCTCAGTCCAGTCTCGCCACTTTTCAGGAATGATGATCAGGACAACACAAACACCCAGTCATCTCGAGGCACGTTAAAATCGCTGACCGCGCCGCGAATCGAACCCGGGACCAGATGCTCGGGAAGCGAGAACGCGACCGCGAGACCACGAGCTGCGGACAGGTCAACAAAATGGGGCGTAGGACATCATCGACAAACCGCTGTGCTGAACGGTGTCGCGGATGCCAATCAAAGGGGTCCTACTATGAAAACCAACGTTCCTGGTTTGTTGGACTCTATGGTGGGGACAGTCATGTTGGTATCCCTCCGATGTCCACGATGTCTTCGGCCTGTAATCTTATTGACTTTAATTCAATTGCATTCAGTGACCAGTCCCGACGACCAGCGAAGACGTGTTTGGAGATGCCTCGGACGGCAGTACGACCGCAACCTGACTGTCGCCCGACGTACACCGTAGCAACCAGGAGTGACAGTCTGGGATGCCGTTACTCTTCGTAACAGAACTCGTTTGGTTGTCATCTTTGGCACCCTTACAGTTCAGCGATACGTCGACGATTTCTACGCCCCGTTTTGTCAAGTCAAGCCATCCTGTCCTTACATTGGAGCAAGAAAATGTCTGTCCGCACACGGTGGGATTTCTGCTGCTTGTCTTCTTGCTTGCCAAAGCCTACGTTGGCGTACAAGGTCGCCTGATCTCTCCCAAGTTGAGAACGTTTGCAACATTATGCGCAGGGCCCTGCAACCAGCTCGGGATTCTGACGATCTAATGCGCCAATTGGACAGAATTTCGTACGTTTATCTTAGGACGATATTCAACAACTCTATCAATCCACGCCAAGCCGAATAACTGCTTGCATAAGGGCCAGAGGTGGACGAACGCGTTACCGACTTGCTCAGTTTATGAAGATTTTTCTCTTGAATAAACCACCCAATTTTTCTGAAATTGTAATCATTTATTTGTCTGTGCATGTACATCACATCCACTGATTTCTGTCCCATTCGGACAACTAACTCCTACGTGAGGCCCATTTTAGACTTAGAGCATATTTTCCACTTGAAATTGTACGAACGTTTATCAAATGTTCTCCAGTTGTGTGACTGACGCGGGACGGGGGCGTCGACCCAGTATTCTACTGGTGGGATGTGGGAAACCGCCTAAAACCCACATCAAGCTTGCCCCTCACACCGGCCCTGTCGTTAATCCCCACGAGTGGATTCGATCTGAGGTCGGTGCGTCTCACCCAATCCAGGGGGCGGCGAGGCAAGTTGCGCGGTTCTGTTTCTTCGGAGCTGTCTCCTGTATTCCGCTTTCTGTGCGCTGGAAACGAACACACTCTGTAGGTTTGCAAGCAAGAGCGGGAAAAACAGACGCAGTGAAATAAATTGAAAACTTAACAATAATGACCAACTGCCTTTATAGCAATTTACTGTGCCAATGTACATCTCGAATTCACACCTTCATTACCAAGCCTTTCTGTTGTCTTCCAAGGATCTTCACTGTGACGTAAGCAGGACCCAGAAGGTAGTAGATACTGGCTCCCAAGTTGATGCCGGGTTTCTTGACTTTCCAGAAGGTTTTCGATATAGTTCCGCACTTATCACCTAATGAATGAAATACGAGCGTGCGGAATATCAGCCAGCCGCTGTGACCGAGCAGTTCTAGGCCCTTCAGCCTGGAACCGCGCAACTGCGACGGTCGCAGGTTCGAATACTGTCTCGGGCATGAATGTGTGTGATGTCCTTATGTTAGTTAGGTTTAAGTAGTTCTGATTTTCAGGGGACTGATGACCTCAGATGTTGAGTCCAATAGTGCTCAGAGCCATTTGAACGGAGTATCACATCAGCTTTTTGCCTGTATAGAAGAGTACTGAGCAATGAGAGCACAGCATGTCACTTTGAACGGAGAGACGTGAAAGTAAATTTCGGCTGTACCCCAACAGTGTTGTAACAACACTACTTTTCACAGTATACTCGTGTACATAAATGACCCAGTGGATAAGTGACAAACCTACAAATTTGTGGTAAAAGAGAGATAGACCTGCATAGGATCAACGCTTGGTGTAGGCGTTCGCTTTCGACCTCAACGTAAGCAAATGTCACGTATTGCGCTGAAATACCCATTAATGTATAAGTACACAATAGCAGAAAAGTTACTGGAAGAGTTCACATCCATTAAATACCTGGCAGTATGCACAAGGAATGATTTAAAGTGAAGCTACCACATAAAACTAATCGCAAACAAGGCAGATGTTAGGATGAGATTCATTGGAAGAACAGCAAACGCGATGATCAGCTACTTCACTGGCAGACTCTACAAGAGAGATGTCGACCCGCACGTGGTTGCTTTGTGTTAAAATTGCGAGAGCGTACATTCGTAGAAGAGTCAGCCAAGAAATCGCACCGCGACAAGAACAGTGGCACAACTCAAAATTGCAGTACTTGAAAAAAATCGACTTAAAGAATTCTATAAAACTTACCCTGAAATACTGGTAGTATAGGCTCCCTTTAAATGCCGAGTATTTTTGGCAGTAAATTCCATTGTATTCTGTACAACAGTAATATGGAAATACAGTTCTTCTCTCGTCGAATGTGAGGTGTTATCAGGTAATTATTAATTAGTTCTTTGAAGTGTGTCACTTTTCTTGCTTTTCTAAAAACCTTTGTTTTTGCTACGACTGCTCACGTAAAACTTTTGCCACTTTTACGTTCCATAATAATGTATACTTGTACCTACGGTAGCGTCATATGACATTCGAACCTACATCAGACACGGAAGTACTAAGTTAAAATAAAATATGAAGAAGAAGTTGAAATAGTTTTACTGGAAAAATACGAAATGCAAAATTGTAATTTACGAAAATTAATACAATTTTATAAGAAACCTCAGTTAGGTAGAATATAAGGAACACAATTTACGAAAACATAGAATCATAAATGGGCTTATATAATGTAGAAATGCTTTTCGTCGAACAAAGGGATTCATTATGAACTTTGTATGTAGCAGAAATATCGTAACATTTGCAGCAGCTGTAATAGTCAAAACAGTGTCTTGTTCGTTCAGGCATGCATACACGTCTGAAGGACATTGTGTAAACGCAGACATGGTAATAACAAATGATATTAAAAATTACATCAACTTATGTAGGTAAAGTGTCACAGTTGTCACAGCGTGCCGCTCTTCTTCAGTGACCAATGCCGTGGCGAATCGTGAAGTGGACTACAACAAAACCGGCACAACGGCCCAGAAGTAGATAAACTGTGACATTTTTCGTGTACGTTGGGGCACGTGTCTGTCTGTGACACAAACTAAAAATTACCGTTTTTGACTTGTGTCATTTTTCTTGCCGGACTGCGATATTACGTCGTCCGACGTAGATCTCGCGAGTAGATCGAGAAGATAAAATTAGAGAGTCGACCTCAGACGGACGCTTACCAACAATCTACCCTCCAGCACAGAACAGCGAAAGGGGGAAGTGGCAGTGGCGCATAAAATATCTGCCGCCTCACACCGTAAAATGGCGCGCCAAGTACACATGCGTAAGTAAATTTCCAAGTTGATGTGGACGTCAAAACGCTAGCTACGAGCGTCTGTGCATTCTGTTTATGTCTTTCGTACCTGACAGGAGAATAAAGCAACTGCTTCTCGTTCAATGCGCACAGCGACTAATGTGACGCCTTGTCAGTGACAGTCCCAGTGGCAGCCGCTTCTGTCATCGAATACAGGTGCAACTCAACCAGCTTCTCGGCGAACGCTTCGGAGGTGTGCACTGGACATTTCAAGTCGCGTACCTCGAAAAAGGTATTGCTCTCAGCGGTACGTAAGGCTTCAAGCCTTCAGTGATCGAAGTAACATACAAACTGCTCAATAGCTTATAGGAGGATTCTAATGTGTCCCGACGACTCGCCATTTACCTACTCGCACAGGATACTATGCGCCGAATACACGACGGTCCGGTTACGCCTTTATACCGCAGTGGGCCGACGTTGTAGTTCACCCGGAGTTAGTTCTGTGTTTTTTCGCGGTATTTTTCGTAGCATGACATAGGCCCACTTATTCGGGTTACCGTGAACTTGAGCCTGAATGTTTAGTTCAAGATTTTTGATAACCTGGCGTTCTCCTTACTACATCTTTATAAAGAGTATGGTTAGGACGCTCACATGTATCAAGCTGAGAACAGCAGGGCTGCACGCGCGCCATCCTGGTTTGATGGACAGTCCACCACCGAATCGGACCTCTACTGACGCGCTTAATCAGACGGTCTTAACCCCATAAAAATGTATTGGACTATTACGAAAAGCACTTCAGATGAGTTCGCAATTGCGAGTAATGACTACTATCAGATGTGCAATGGATTGAGGACAGTGAAGATTTGTGCCGTATCGGGACTCGAACCCGAACTTCCATGCGTCGTCAAGCATACGTCTGGCCGTGAGCCGTGCACGGATAGCCGAACCCTAAGGCGACCGCTCGCGATAGGCGGGAAATCTGGGCACGAGTCCCGGTGCGACACAAATTTTCACTCTCGTCAGTCCATTGTAAATCTGACGGCAGTCATTATTCGCAATTGCGAACTCATCTGAGCTGTCATTGTCATCAGAACACAAGCGCTGGAATATCATATTACGATAAGCGGGTGAAATGTAGCTCAAATGGCTCTGAGCACTATAGGACTTAACATCTGAGGTCATCAGTCCCCTAGACTTAGTACTACTTAAACCTAACTAACCTAAGGACATCACACACATCCATGCCTGAGGCAGGATTCGAACCTTCGACCGTAGCAGCAGCGCGGTTCCAGACTGAAACGCCTAGAACCGTTCGGCCACAACGGCCGGCTGAAACGTAGCGATGAACATCCCCGCAGTTTAGTGGCTTTGCGAGACCTGATCGTTAGGGAGTGCACAGTCCGTCCCTGGTAGCTGAGTGGTCAGCCGGCACGGTAGCTCAGCGTGTTCGGTCAGAGGGTTACGTGCCCTTTGTAATAAAAAAAAACTGAGTTAATCGATCAACAAACAACTTCAATGGAGGTCTTTCGACGTCCGCCCCGAGCAGATGCAACGAACAAAAGCAAGCAAAATGAGATTTGTTGAAAAAAAAAAAAAATGGCCGCATCTCGTGGTCGTGTGGTAGCGTTCTCGCTTCCCACGCCCGGGTTCCGGGGTTCGATTCCCGGCGGGGTCAGGGATTTTCTCTGCCTCCTGATGGCTGGGTGTTCTGTGATGTCCTTAGGTTGGTTAGGTTTAAGTAGTTCTAAGTTCTATGGGACTGATGACCATAGATGTTAAGTCCCGTAGTGCTCAGAGCCATTTGAAGAAAAAAAAAAACGGTTAGCGCTACGGAATGTCATTCCTAAGGGTCCGGGTTCGATTCCCGGCTGGGTCGGAGATTTTCTCCGCTCATTTCATCCCCATCGACACCCCAGTCGCCGAAGTGACGTCATATCGAAAGACTTACACCAGGCGAACGGTCTACCCGACGGGAGACCCCAGCCACACGACATTACGACATTTTTTTTTTTTTTTTTTTTTTTTTTAGTGGGTGCACACCTGAATGAACCTCTGCGCTCTCTTCGTTGCAGGAATGAAGCCATCGTACAGGCTAGACGTGATGTCAGACTGTATTAGCGCGACGTTTCCTGCGGGTGGCTAATTTTTTCTCCGTCGTGCTTACACGTAACGCGTCAGACATGATCAAGATCTTGTCAGTTCAAGCGGTGTGACGAAGTGGAGAGTTTGCATTATGGCCACTGCCTCTGCGATAAACGCTAATGTATTCTGAGGGAGAGAGTGTGACACGGGTGCTCAAAGATCGGCGTAAAAGAATGCGCTATCCGCTTAATGGCTGATTGGCTATTTTCGACTAGACGGTGAATATTTATATCGACGTGCCGTTGCATTTGCACTGTTTTCATGGATCCGTTGTTAATGTTACGTTTTTCAACATTCGGATACAGCTAGACGAAGTGAGCGGATGAGAAGAAGCAATTTCGGAGTGCTGGTTCGTCTGGTCAACTGATCAACTAAGGAATCTTTCAAAAATGGTTCAAATGCCTCTGAGCACTATGGGACTTAACATCTGAGGTCATCAGTCCCCTAGAACTTAGAACTACTTAAACCTAACTAACCTAAGGACATCACACACATCCGTGCCGGAGGCAGGATTCGAACCTGCGACCGTAGGGGTCGCGCGGTTCCAGACTGATGCGCCTAGAACCGCTTGGTCACTCCAGCCGAATAAGGAAGCTTTTCTGTTAAGCATCAGCAGTTCGCTGTTTTTTTTTCGAGTGGTAAACCACAATGGGCGGTCAAATCAAAATAAGGCGATGGAAAAAAGTAAGTAAACTGTTTATTATTTCAAAAGTAACCACTACGACTGTTGATACATTTATCCACTCAGAGACAACACCATCCAGTGCCTACACGGAGAAATGTTTCGGTTGCGTACACAACCATGATTGTTACCTGGGCGTGCACCTCCTCTTCCTAAGCCAGAAATGTCTTTCAGTTTTTGCGAAGTGTCCACATACTGCTGTGCTTTAATTGCTGCTCCATGTTCCAGAAATTGAGGAGTGGGGGCGCTTGCAGTCAAAGGATAAGGTCCCGGAGCTGGCGTGACTTTTATTTCGACACTGCAAAAGTTCCGCTGGGAAGCCCTTACACATCCTCCGTGCAGTTCCGATCTTTCCTTGTGCCATTCCATGTTGCTGGAACCCTGAAGAAAGACATTCGTGGCTGTCGATTGGCTTTTGACGAAGAGATGCGCTCCTAGACACAGTCATTGTTCCGTACGAAACCACACATTTTTCCACGCACACATTGCCCGTCTTGTCTCGCAGGGGGATAAATCTTTTAACCGTTGTGGCGATAAGTTTTGAAAGAATAAACAGTTTACTTAATTTTTCCTCATGTGTCACATTTTAAATTGACTGTCCCTTACGTAAGTCGGTGAGCAGTAATTTCCGCAGCTGTTAATTTGCTAGGAAGTTGCGGGCTTTCAAATATAGTAATGATGAATGATGATGTGGTGGCCTTCAACTACGTACCCTCCGACTCAGAGTTGACAAATTAAAAGTTGTTTCTGATTTCGTTGTCTACGTGCTAGGATACGTAGTTGCCTCATTACAAGCCAAATGCTGCTGAGTCTACAGTATACAATATGAATATACACATGAATCGAATGGTCGAAGGTTCCTATCACTCGTCAATCGCGAATGTAACGTAGAAATTTATAAATAAAAGATTGCAATAAATAAAATCTGTAGATTCTATCTTAACGACTTTAAATGACGAGTATGATAGTACAAGTACTTTTGATCATGTGGTATATTTCTGCAAAACTTTTATTGGTGTCGATGGTCCATCAATTAAATAAAATATAAATTGAATAACAGGGAAACAATAGACTCCTACTGCGCGTAATAAGTTATGAACGACAACATAGCTCGCGAGATATTCACTTCTAAACGCATACTACGTATTCACTGTAGAAACCTCGGAAATCTAACAAGTTCACAAGTCCACACTCCGAAGTATTTCTATCTCTCGCGACCGTGCGTCCCTCGCACCGTACATTTGAATAAATAAATATTCCTACGGCTGGACCACAAACACGCTCTAACATACATTATTAAATACATAAACAAATAAAAAACATATATCAAAGGAATAGCAAGAAAAAGTAGACCAGTAGCCTAGTGTCTCTGTGCTTTCTAAAACACAGCAAATATTTGACCAATTTCTTCATGCATAGTATATATAGGATATAAACAAAGACATAGATGAATAAATATATTTATAAGCGCGTTGCTCCCGTTTTTTCGTGTCACTGTGGAGCACTTATGGGCTGACACGATCGATAGGAATCGGCCACTTTGACCTCCAATAACTCATGTACTATTCAAGTTAAATGCCTGTAATTTATACCAATACGATCGAGAAAATCGGATGTAGCGTTTAGATTTTGGAAATTCTTTGCTGGGTGTTACTTGTATAATTTACAGTCAGATACTAAACTTTAATGGGGGTAGGACGTCAAACGGGCTGACTTGGAGCAGGAGAGGCACCAGAGGACATTTTAATATGTGCAGTCTATACTTTTACAAGTAAATTGATAAAACTGTGTCAGCATGACCAGGAAGGATTCAGGATTCAGCGGAAGTTCTAAAACGTAACAAAATAATTTTTTTACATGTTAAATTTCATCATTTTTTCACTTACTATTGGCTGCATTTGTTGCTATAGGTACACTTTTCTTCATAAGTAAGAGAGACTGTTCGATGAATTTTGCAGAGCATACAAAACATACTTACACGTGTCTGAAACTGTAGAATCTATTTCATTTATGAAAAAATGAATGAGCTGTTACGTTTTAAACTTTATGTTTAGAAATAAATCAAATTTTGTAGTTAATTATCTCAATTTTACCACAGTTTTTAATAGATTTGGAAAATTCTAGAGTTTCATATACCTGTAAGTATGGTTTGTATGCTGTGCAAAATTCATAAAAGATTCTCTCTTAGTTGTGAAGAAAAATGTACCTATAGCATCAAATGCAGCCAACAGTAAGTGAAAAAACGATGAAATTTCACATCTAAAATATTTTTTATTTTGTTATGTTTTTGCACTTCCACTGCTATGAGTTTATTTGTAAAAGTATAGACAGTAGAAAATAAAATGTCCTGTGGTGCCTCTCCTGCTCCAAGTCGGGCCGTTTGACGTCCTACCCCCCTTAAACTAATAAAGATATTGAAAATCTGATTACACCATCAGAATCGTCGTGCAAATAATGGTAATATACATGTTTCTTTTTGAGGTATCGTGATTCCTCTGGCTACTATTGACTTCTATATGAACTGTGAACCAATAAGGTTTCACAGAGGCCGCCATCTTTGGCCTAGAAATCTCTTTCGTCGACACAAAGCACCGTCCTCGACGCAGCGTCAACATGGAATTCCCAGCCGCGTGATCGGCCTGGACCATGCGCTGGGGCCCTTGGACAGCTAACGTTCGGCACCACGTGTTTGCTGCAGGGCCGTGCTTGCTGAGCGGCCCATTCGCCACGCCAACTGCGAACTTTCAATATCTTCAGTGCGCCACAACTCGCCCGTTACCTCACAAAGTTTCCTTCAATCGTTTTATCAGTGGAGAATGGAGGGCCTAGTTTCCCGTACTTGTCCCCGTTTAATGACTTGTATGTTGACGAGACGTTGAAGTCTATTAGCCCCTTGTTCTTTTAAGATACCGAGCACGTTGCATTTGCGGCAGGTGTGTTAAGTGTAACGTGGCAGTCCCCCGGCCTCAGGTAGCGTGGTGTGGTCCGGAGCCCAGGAAGGCGGCGCGCCGGAGAGCGGCTGTGGTCTGGGACTCGCGGCCCTGCTCGGGCCATTAGCGTGGGAGCGCGCGGCTGCAGATAGAGGCAGCAGCCTAATGCGCGCCGCAGTGTCTGATTACAGGCCGCGGAAGCGACCTCACGTGCCGGCCGGGGCGCAGCCACATGTGAACTCGGCCGACCCCTGTGCAGCGCAAGGCCGTCCGTACGTTACCAACACCGACTCAAAGGAAGGCCTCGGCACTTGTTGGTGACGTCACGTCGGCTAGGCACGGCGAACGCCAGGTCTGTTGCAGGCAGAAACGCCTGGGCGTGCTTATCACTATATATCTCTTATTTTTGGACAAAATGTTTGGTATTGTTTTGGATTCTGCAGTTTTATTTAGATGAAAGATTTTCTTACTATCGTAAAGCTATAAATGAAGATCATAGTTCTGCATTACTGAATCCTGTCGAAACAAACGTAGATCAATATGAGAAGACGCTTTGCCCCATTGCAAGCTTCGGAAATTTTACATTCAAGTAACTATATTTACTTGATCCATTTTGTTATCGAAACTTACCCCAACCCCCTTACAATGAACTCGTTTCTTTTATTTATTTATTTATTTTCGTTTGACATCGTCACTGGAAATGTAAACTAATTTACATGTATAAATTTCCAACTGTAACCGTGCGACTGCTACGGTCGCAGGTTCGAATCCTGCCTCGGGCATGGATGTGTGTGATGTCCTTAGGTTAGTTAGGTTTAAGTAGTTCTACGTTCTAGGGGACTGATGACCACAGTCCCATAGTGCTCAGAGCCATTTGAACCATTTTTGTCCAACTATTGTTAGTCATTAGATTACAGTCGTTTTCAACGAAAGGAATTCTAAATAGGAAACAAAATGAGCTTCATACATCGGAAATACTGCTGAGCTTAAATATTTTTAAACATGCACATTAGAAAAGATAAATATTCCCCTCTTGCAACTGAAAGGAGAAACTTTACAAAATGATAAAATTTTATTTGGTAAAACAAGTACCTCTCTTTTGCCTCTTCTTCTGTCCCCCATCCCCTCCCCCAACGTGTACAGATATTTCATTAACATTCAGTGCTCCTCACCCCACAGTCATCCAAGATACCACAAGAAGAGCACAAATATGTTCAAAGTTTCTTGTAAAAAAATGGTTCAAGTGACTCTGAGCACTATGGGAATTAACATCTATGGTCATCAGTTCCCTATAACTTAGAACTACTTAAACCTAACTGACCTAAGGCAACCCACTACAAACGTAACTTCCTCAGATTTACAAATAACATAAAGAAGCACGAATTCTGTTGCTGCTGGACCATGAAGTTGTTTTTGTATGTCAATCCGTAAAACAGGTATAAATTTAAGTTCGGGAGTACACTATTTGTTAAGAATGTAATGAATTGCACAATTAATTGATTGCAGAAAACTCTCAGAACAATGTGTGTTGGTCAACTACCGCCAATACTTTCACATTTTCCTTTGTCAGGGAGGGAGACACCACCATCATGATTATCCCTGCAACAGACCTGGCGTTCGCCATGCCTAGCTGTCGTGACGTCACGAACAAGAGCCGATGCCTTCCTTTGACTCGGTGTTGACGTTACAAACGCGAATTGCGTATCTGGCTGCTCCGCCTGCTCCAAGTTTACGCCCATCGTTTCCTTCGGCGCCCAGTGGCTCTCCTTACCTTTGGCTTGCAGTGCACGATTTTCCTGCACAGTCTTTGATCCCTCGCTCGGTTCACATATTATTTCCATCTATCTCTGTATTGTATCTCTTGAGGACAGTATTATGGAAATGGAAGAGGATGTAGATGAAGATGAAATGGGATATATGATACTGCGTGAAGAGTTTGACCGAGCACTGAAAGGCATAAGTCGAAACAAGGCCCCGGGAGTGGACAACATTCCGTTAGAACTACTGACGGCCTTGGGAGAGCCAGTCCTGACAAAACTATACCATCTGGTGAGCAAGATGTACGAGACAGGCGAAATACCCTGAGACTTCAAGAAGAATATAATAATTCCAATCCCAAACAAAGCACGTGTTGACAGTTGTAAAAATTACCGAACTATCAGTTTAATAAGTCACAGCGGCAAACAACTAACACGAATTATTTTCAGACGAATGGAAAAATGGGTACAAGCTGACCTCGGGGAAGATCAGTTTGGATTCCGTAGAAATGTTGGAACATGTGAGGCAATACTGACCCTACGGCTTATCTTAGGTTAAGAAAAGACAAACCTACGTTTTTAGCAACTGTAGACTTAGAGAAAGCTTTTGACAATGTTGACTGGAATGCACTCTTTCAAATTCTGAAGGTGGCAAGAGTAAAATACAGGGAACGAAACATCTACATCTACATGACTACTCTGCAATTCACATTTAAGTGCTTGGCAGAGGGTTCATCGAACCACAATCATACTATCTCTCTACTGTTCCACTCCCGAACAGCGAGCGGGAAAAACGAACACCTAAACCTTTCTGTTCGAGCTCTGATTTCTCTTATTTTATTTTGATGATCATTCCTACCTATGTAGGTTGGGCTCAACAAAATATTTTCGCATTCGGAAGAGAAAGTAGGTGACTGAAATTTCGTAAAAAGGTCTCGCCGCGACGAAAAACGTCTATGCTGTAATGACTTCCATCCCAACTCGTGTATCATATCTGGCTATTTACAATTTGTACAGAAAGCAGATGGTAGTTATAAGAGTCGAGGGACATGAAAGAGAAGCAGTGGTTGGGAAGGGAGTGAGACAGGGTTATCGCCTCTCCCCGACGTTATTCAAAAAATGGCTCTGAGCACTATGGGACTTAATATCTGTGGTTATCAGTCCCCTAGAACTTAGAGCTACTTAAACCTAACTAACCTAAGGACATCACACACATCCATGCTCGAGGCAGGATTCGAACCTGCGACCGTAGCGGTCGCGCGGTTCTGGACTGAGCGCCTGAACCGCGAGACGACCGCAGCCGGCGACGTTATTCAATCTGTGTATTGAGCAAGCAGTAAAGGAAACAAAAGAAAAATTCGGAGTAGGTATTAAAATCCATGGAGAATAAATAAAAGCTTTGAGGTTCGCCGATGACATTGTAATTCTGCCAGAGACAGCAAAGGACTTGGAACAGCAGCTGAACGGAATGGACAGTGTCTTGAAAGGAGGATATAAGACGAACATCAACAAAAGCAAAACGAGGGTAATGGAATGTAGTCGAATTAAGTCGGGTGAAGGTGAGGGAATTAGATTAGGAAGTGAGACACTTAAAGTAGCTAAGGAGTTTTGATATTTGGGGAGCAAAATAACTGATGATGGTCGAAGTAGAGAGGATATAAAATGTAGACTGGAAATGGCCAGGAAAATCGTTTCTGAAGAAGAAAAATTTGTTAACATCGAGTTTAGATTTAAATGTCAGGAAGTAGTTTGTGAAAGTATTTGTATGGAGTGTAGCCATGTATGGAAGTGAAACATGGATGATAAATAGTTTGGCAAGAAGAGAATAGAAGCTTTTGAAATGTGGTGCTACAGAAGAATGCTGAAGATAGATCACATAACTAATGAGGAGGTATTGAATAGAATTAGGGAGAAGAGGAGGTTGTGGCGCAACTTGACAAGAAGAAGAGACCGGTTGGTAGGACATGTTCTGAGGCATCAAGGGATCACAAATTTAGCATTGGAGGGAAGCGTGGAGGGTAAAAAGCGTAGAGGGAGACCAAGAGATGAGTACACTAAGCAGATTCAGAAGGATGTAGGCTGCAGTAGCTACTGGGAGATGAAGAAGCTTGCACAGGATAGAGTGGCATGGAGAGCTGCATCAAACCAGTCTCAGGACAGAATACCACAACAACATCTCTGTATTGAACACTACAAAACAAAACAACATATCACGAAGAAATTATAAGACTATGCGAATGCGACGCAAGCTCGCTAGATGCGCGGATTGCTAACCGAAGGGGCAGGGTTTCGATCCCCGGCCGGATCGGAGATTTTCTCCCCTCGAGCACTGCGTGTTGTGCTGTCCCTCCGTTCGTACCGTTATACCTTACATTCCACTATTGAGATTGCCGTATGGGTGCGTCCTGAAAGCTAGTAAACATAAATAAAAAATACAAGTGAGGAAAGACACCGTCTGCAAACCACGCCCACGATGACGCAGTGTTAAACTGTACCCTCCTTGAGGATAATGGGAGTGACTTTGCGGAGTAACCTTCTCATACACTATACGTAGATGGTAGTGTTTATGTAGTCATGACAGTACGCAATCTGTTATGTATTCTGTCTCTTGTTATTCGATCCTGCATCGCCTTGCTTGCTTGGCATTTGTTAGTGTTCATAAATTACGTGTGTTCAGACTAAGGGTAACGCCAAGAGGAGAGAAAGCGCGTATCTTATGAAAGATAGAGGGTTTAGGGAAGGAGAAAGATAGTTTCGTGCAGCAACAAGTGAATGTGAGTCGGGTCACCAAGTGAAAGGTATTTCCTGCGTGCAGTACCAGGGTCGTTGCTCCCCGTGTGCCTCTAACCGAGCCCTGTCACACAGTCTGGTAATTGCAGACATTGTATTCAAATTACTATATTCAGCAGGACTTTTTCCCATCATTTGTGCTTTTTTATGTATTTATCAGAGACACCGTGATATTGGTGGATCTCCAGCAAATACAGAGTACAATGAAGGTAAAGTAAAGAGAAAAGACGATCTACAAAATCTACTGTAAGGGGCAGGGGGGTGGGGTGGGGGGTGGGGAGGAGACGATGAAAGCTGAAGACGAAGAAAAATGAACACGTGTTGAACTGTGTGCAAGACATAATCTGTACTTGCAGTTTACCTCCACCCCTGGTGAACATATAGTTCGTAGGAGCGCTGAAACAAATAAGTAATTAGATTCTTGATAGGAGACTTCTGTTCTCCAGGCTACAGAGAAGCAAATCGGGAAAAAAACGTATTTTATCACATACTTGTGCCAGATATTTATGTCATATGTCCAGGTTAGAGCCTTCAGGTCGTCTTTTACATCAGACCAGGGTTTTAGACGCAGAGCACTTATTACATCATTGTTATTTCAGAAAGAGAACTATTTTAGTATATCAAATAGTAATTAAATGGTAGTTATTAAATTTAAAATTAATTTGAAATGGTAGATCTGAATGAATCTATTGACAATATAAAAAAAAGTAGTGACTAACAACTAATATATTAATACTAGCTGTGCTACTATTGCTGCTACTGCTAGTTACAGGGAAGATCATGTACCTATGTACTGAACAACTCGGTTGCCTGAGAACAGTATTAACACCGAGAAAGTCCAGGAACACCACAATAACATTCGTCGGTATCAATAAGGTCTACAATTCCATAGACAGGGAAAGACATCAATACACTGTGAGAAATGAAGGTGGACAACAAGACCAAAAAGCTAATCCAGGAAACATTAACACATACAACATCCAAAGTTAAATTCATCGGTGAGATCTCAGATCCATTCGAAATTAAGACATGAGTGGGACTCCGTAGTAGACATAATAAGCAGGACAGGAGAGAACAGACTCAGCGGGCTAAAGATGACGGAACACAAAGAAAGAACCGTCAATATGAAAATATAGCCTTTGCTCATGATACGTATAACCATCGCAACAAAGAACAGAAAAGAAGCCGAAGCTAAGTACTGTAAGATAATACTGTTAGAAAAGTTCAGATACCTGGGGAAGATTACACAGAAAGCAGAACTGAAATCGACATCCAGTGAAGAAAGGTCACAAAACCCCTGAAAGCTTACTGACTTACACTGAACCACAATAACAAAAGAAGTATCTCCGTCATTGCCAAATTAGGAAACCATACTACATTAGTCTTACCAGAGTCTTCGGACGCCTCAGAAATACCACTAATCAAGGGAAGAACGAAAATCAAGGAAATGGAAAAACGAGAGAAGAAAATACTGAGTCAGTTGGACGGGCCGGTCCAGAGAGAGAATCTGAATAAAGAGACCGACAAAAGAACGGCACGAACAGATAGAGACAATTACAAACTATACCAGAAAATGGAGGCAAAGTTTCATGACACACACGTAGGCTGAAAGGAAACAGACTGGCCAAAAAAATTTTTAACATAGCAACGACTAATACAGTGAAAATCACCTAGGTATAGGAAACCTTGGAATACCTAACGAGAGTGAACATCTTCACAGAAGACGTGACAGATAGGAAAAAAGTCAGAGACAAAACCAGAAACAGGAATTTGAGCAGACGCAAAAGAAAAAGAAATTAACAGAAGGGAGGAAGATGAAAGACAGTGAATATATGAAAAGTTTTTGGAAAGAAAGAACAAAGATCCAGAAAAAAAGACTACGAAAATAGCGCTCTCCTTAAAGGGGTATTACCGATGATAATAATAACAAAATATTAAAAAGCGGTAGATGTAATTCAGTTCTTTGATATAGTGAGGGAGATCATTCACCTGCCGCTCTGACCGAGCTGTTCTAGGCGCTTCAGTTCGGAACCGCACTGCTGCTACGGTCGCAGGTTCGAATCCTACCTCGGGCGTGGATGCGTGTGATGTGCTTAGGTTAGTTAGGTTTAAGTAGTTCTAAGTCTAGGGGACTGATGACCTCAGATGTTAAGTCCCGTAGTTCTTAGAGCCATCTGAACATCTGAGGGAGATCATTCAATAGTGGAATTACTGAGACAGAAAACGACTTAGAGAAGACAGCTGCGCTTTGGAACGGGCGAGAAGGGATTCTAGTCTCATAGGAATCAGTGTCTCTTTTGTGTTGTCCAGAAAAGGCAGGAAGTATGGAAAGAAGATTAGGATCTAATGATCGTCGAGATCGAGGTCATTAGAGATGGAGCATAAGTTTGGATTATTTCAAGGAACCATCCCGTTATTTCCATGGAGCGATTTAGGGATGTCAAGGAAGACCTAAATAAGGATTGTCGGTCCCGAATGCGAGTCCAGTGTGCTAACTACTGCTCCATCTCGGCAACAGTAAAGGACGTTAAGGTTGAACGAAGATACACTCCTGGAAATTGAAATAAGAACACCGTGAATTCATTGTCCCAGGAAGGGGAAACTTTATTGACACATTCCTGGGGTCAGATACATCACATGATCACACTGACAGAACCACAGGCACATAGACACAGGCAACAGAGCATCCACAATGTCGGCACTAGTACAGTGTATATCCACCTTTCGCAGCAATGCAGGCTGCTATTCTCCCATGGAGACGATCGTAGAGATGCTGAATGTAGTCCTGTGGAACGGCTTGCCATGCCATTTCCACCTGGCGCCTCAGTTGGACCAGCGTTCGTGCTGGACGTGCAGACCGCGTGAGACGACGCTTCATCCAGTCCCAAACATGCTCAATGGGGGACAGATCCGGAGATCTTGCTGGCCAGGGTAGTTGACTTACACCTCCTAGAGCACGTTGGGTGGCACGGGATACATACGGACGTGCATTGTCCTGTCTGAACAGCAAGTTCCCTTGCCGGTCTAGGAATGGTAGAACGATGGGTTCGATGACGGTTTGGATGTACCGTGCACTATTCAGTGTCCCCTCGACGATCACCAGAGGTGTACTGCCATTGTAGGAGATCGCTCCCCACACCATGATGCCGGGTGTTGGCCCTGTGTGCCTCGGTCGTATGCAGTCCTGATTGTGGCGCTCACCTGCACGGCGCCAAACACGCATACGACCATCATTGGCACCAAGGCAGAAGCGACTCTCATCGCAGAAGACGACACGTCTCCATTCGTCCCTCCATTCACGCCTGTCGCGACACCACTGGAGGCGGGCTGCACGATGTTGGGGCGTGAGCGGAAGACGGCCTAACGGTGTGCGGGACCGTAGCCCAGCTTCATGGAGACGGTTGCGAATGGTCCTCGCCGATACCCCAGGAGCAACTGTGTCCCTGATTTGCTGGGAAGTGGCGGTGCGGTCCCCTACGGCACTGCGTAGGATCCTACGGTCTTGGCGTGCATCCGTGCGTCGCTGCGGTCCGGTCCCAGGTCGACGGGCACGTGCACCTTCCGCCGACCACTGGCGACAACATCGATGTACTGTGGAGACCTCACGCCCCACGTGTTGAGCAATTCGGCGGTACGTCCACCCGGCCTCCCGCATGCCCACTATACGCCCTCGCTCAAAGTCCGTCAACTGCACATACGGTTCACGTCCACGCTGTCGCGGCATGCTACCAGTGTTCAAGACTGCGATGGAGCTCTGTATGCCACGGCAAACTGGCTGACACTGACGGCGGCGGTGCACAAATGCTGCGCAGCTAGCGCCATTCGACGGCCAACATCGCGGTTCCTGGTGTGTCCGCTGTGCCGTGCGTGTGATCATTGCTTGTACAGCCCTGTCGCAGTGTCCGGAGCAAGTATGGTGGGTCTGACACACCGATGTCAATGTGTTCTTTGTTCCATTTCCAGGAGTGTAGAAGAGGCTGTATATGCTGATAAGACACTAAATCAGACAGATCTTGTGGAAATCTCTTTGTCTACACGCAGTGCTGTGCGTAAGGTAGTGAAGTATGATCAAAAAGTCGAACGACAAAAATATGTCGTACACAGACACTTATCGCCAGTTCTGCGGGGACCTTTACTGAGGAAGTCGTTACTGGATAACATCGCTATATTCAAAAACTAGCAGGAAAACACGGCATTGCGTACGTATTTATTTATAGCTTTGCGTCCACGCCCTTACTGCAAAGAAAAAAATGGTTCAAACGGCTGTGAGCACTATGGGACTTAACTCCTGAGGTCATCAGTTCCCTAGAACTTACAACTACTTAAACCTAACTAACCTAAGGACATCACACACATCCATTCCCGAGGCAAGATTCAAACTTGCGACCGTAGCGGTCTCATGGTTCCAGATTGTAGCACCTAGAACCGCTC
This sequence comes from Schistocerca gregaria, assembly GCF_023897955.1. NCBI lineage: Eukaryota > Metazoa > Arthropoda > Insecta > Orthoptera > Acrididae > Schistocerca > Schistocerca gregaria. Next base: position 736,178,879 of record NC_064923.1, read on the forward strand.
GGTCACCCAGGCCGACTTACCGCACAGAGTCTGGCCTTGTGCTTAATGTTTATGAAGTCATATCTCCTGAACTATGTGTGTCGTATGGTGATATAATTTTGTTGATACATTCAGCGATGTATGTGAATACTATCTGCAATATGTGTTGCGAAAGGAGTTAGTAGCAAAGAGGTAATAAGCGTAAAAGTCTTGCGTGATGCAGTAGTTTTTCGCGCATCTCATTGTTTATGACGTCATATGCCCTGAACTACGCGTTGTACAATGATATAATTTAGCAGTTACATTCAGTGCTATGTGTACAAAATGTCTGCAAAATTAGTCGCTAATGCAGTTACTAGTAAAGAAGTACTAAATTATAACGTCACGCCTCCTGCACGAACAGCGAAAAAGTACTAAACGATTAAACTCTTGCATCATTTTGCATGAGTTGTCAGGGGGAAAAAATTTCGTAGAGATTTGAAATTAGGCGCAAGGTTTGTTGAAAGCCGCTTAGTGTTCTCTTTCTCAAATCATGGGTAAATAAAGTTGCGAATTCACGCGTCGCAGGAGAGGCTTCTTTCTCACCCCCACACCTTTGATAGATAGATGATTCTTACCCCCACAGCAACTGTTGCCTGACTGTAAGGGATATGTGTACCAAGTTTGGTTGAAATCGGTTGACTGGTTTAGGAACGGATGTTGAACATACATACATATACGCACATAACTGTATATTCATTTTTATAATATGTACGGATGGTTACCACAAACGTTTGTACGATTTTTAGAGGAAGCCAAAAGAACTCTTTTTATAGGCCGCGCAGAGGTTTTGATGCTTCGTGCTCACTGTAGCTCTATGCTGAACGCAGTTTAGGTTTTGATCTGTTGTTATTCCTAGGCTGTTTGCTGAGGGAGATAAGTTTCTTTTTATCTCATTTAGGATTAAAGATATTACGGTTCCCGTAGTTTCGCGCTAATGAACCTAGAATAATCAACCAGTATGGCGTGGGGTTTGGATAGATTCAGTTTTAACACTATATCGAGTGCACATTTAGATGATGCAGGCAGGTCAACATTGACAGTCTGTCACGGGTGTCTTCAAGTTGTTTGGTTTGGCGCTAGGCATAGGCGGAGGTCAAAAGCATACATGCGCTATTTACAGTGCAAAATAAATGGTGACACGCGGTGACTGCCTTGCAACGACAATAGTACAGGTTCTAATACCTAACTTGGGTGGTCGCGTGGTACTGTTTGTCGCCATTGCGACTTTTTGATCGCGGAAATTACAGATTGTTGTCGGGAACTCAGCTTGGAGATAAAGTTATCAGAGCGGATGTTCATCTAGCTTAGTACTCCGAAGCGTCAACTCTTTGTCTTTTTACTGCGCATAGGCGAAAGCCACTGTCACTAGGGTTCTTGACAAGATAACTATATTTTCCAGGAATTATCGATATATATCGGCGACATTAACTCCCCCGACATCGATAAATCGATATAGAAATGCAATGTTGAGTGCCAATATTCCTATTTTATAAAATATTTTTTCACAATTTTCGGCAAATGTTTGAAGTTGTTCTTTTGCAATTGTAAGTTTTGATCTTTCGTCACCTGTAATCTTTGTCTTTGAGTGTGTGAAAAAAGTATATCTGGCAGTGTGAATGGAATAACAAGATGTCCGATCATAAAAAATACCGCACCAGTTGTGTTAAAAAACAGTTTTTAACGCAGCTAGTGTGCTATTTCTTCTCACTGACATTTTTCACAAACAGTTGCTGAAAATTACGAATAAAAATCTAAATGACAACGCTGGTCTTCGCAGTGGGCAGAGGCATGTGAGGAAAAATGCTGATGTAATCGGGGCTACCAGCAGAAACTGCAGCTTTTAGTCGGCATAAAAGTTTTTTGCGGTGCCGCGTCATAATGTATAAAACTACTTCTGCTGGAGCACCAGTTTTATACGTTACGACGCGGTACCACACCCAGAAAACTTTTATGTTGACTGACTGGCCGCGGAAGGCTTCCACAATTATATGCAATGTTTTGCTTCACCGCATGATTTTGACATTACAACTGATATGTCGCTGACGTCGGCAGAAACGAAAACAACAGGGAAGTCGACACGAAGTGTTGCGGAAAAATCCGATATGAGCCGAATCGAACGAAGGGCCCATCGGATACCTTTTATTGTGTCGCTTACATGCAGTTACCGTTGTTAGCAAAGTGTTTATTACCCAGAGTGAACCTGTACCGTTTTGCTTAGGCAAGCTGCTAGCTTGTTCACGTACAGAATATCAAATAATAAATCATTACATAAATGCGAGGGTTATCCAGAAAGTAACTTCCAATCAGTCGCTAAATGGAAACCACAGTGAAAATCAGAAACATTTTATTTGCAAGGGTTAGCTACACTTTCCAGATACTTCTCTACATAGTCTCCGCTCCGACTTAGATATTTGTCGGAGCGTTATACCAAATTTCCAACGGCATCGTCATAGAAGGCAGCCGCCTGTGCTTTCCAATAATTCTCTGCGCTGGTCTGTAGCGCGTAGCCTGCGCCCAAGTGTTGTCTTCCTATCCAGCGTTTCATGTGAACAGAGGTGATACAGAGGACGAGCCAATCACGGCTGTGTTGTGGGTGATCGAACATTTCCCATCGAAAAGGCTGCAGGAGCGTCTTCACTGCCCCTGCAGAGTGCGGCTGAGAATTGCCAAGGAGGAGGAAGCGCTTGGCAGTTGTGTTAGGTGGGGTGCATTCATTAAGGCGAAGCCTCTCAGCGGGCTCTCCTACGTGGCTGGAGACATCGTTGTTCTAGGCACTTTTACTCGCTCACAGTGCACTCACAACTGAAAAGAGACACTGCCCAACATATCTGCGAAAAGCTTCGTCGGGTTTTCACTGTGTTGTCCATTGTCCGTTCGGAACTTACTTTCTGGACAACCTTCGTATACAGCTCTAGACTGGAAGTATGCTTACAATGTGCAGCCGACATTTTTATAAGCAAGTGTGTCGATACTTTTTCAAATGGTTCGAATGGCTCTGAGCACTATGGGACTTAACATCTGAGGTCATGAGTCCTCTAGAACTTAGAACTACTTAAACCTAACTAACCTAAGGACATCACACACACCCATGCCCGAGGCAGTATTCGAACCTGCGACCGTAGCAGTCACGCGGTTTCGGACAGAAGTGGCTAGAACCGCTCGGCCACATCGGCCGGCGATGTATGGATACCTTCTTCGATGTATAGAGTGGATAGTTATATGTTTTTTTTTTTTTAATATTAATATATCGGATTCGCGATGTTTTTAAAAATATCAACAGTCCTAGTTGCGATACACAGTGACTAAAGACACATGGTAACATGATGACGATGATGATGATGTTGATGATAATGTGTGATTTGTGGGGCGCTCAACTGCGGAGTCATCAGCGCCAGTACAAAGTCCCAATTTATTCACAGTCCAATCCAGCCACTGTCACGCTTGATGAGGATGACGAAACTTCGTGGCGGATTAAAACTGTGTGCCGCACCGAGACTCGAACTTGGGACGTTTGTGTTTCGCGGGCAAGTGCTCTGCCAACTGAGCTACCGAAGCACGACTCACGCCCCGTCCTCACAGCTTTACTTCTACCAGTATCTCGTCTCCTACCTTCCAAACTTTAGAGAGGCTCTCCTGCGAAAGCTGTGAGGACGGGGCGTGGGTCGTGCTTGGGTAGCTCAGTTGGCAGACCACTTGCCCGCGAAAGGCAAACGTCCCGAGTTCGAGTCTCGGTCCGGCACACACTTTTAAACTGCCACGGAGTTTCATATCAGCACACACTCCACTGCAGAGTGAAAATCTCATTCTGATGAGGATGATGATGAAATGAAGAGGACAAGACAAACAACCAGTCCCCGAGAGGAGAAAATCCCCAACCCGGCCGGGAACCGAACCCGGGACCCCGTGATCCAGAGGTAGCACCGCTAGCCACTAGCCCTCGAACCGCGGACATTATAACACGAGAGACGTATTTGAAATCGAGACGGCAGCAGCGGCTGGGTGGCGACGCAAGTGCCCTCCGCCGGTGGCGGCTGCGGCCCCCTCAGCAGACGGCGAGAGGGCTGGTCAGGGGCGGCCAGGCGGTGCAGCCCCGCACCGCGCACTGCGGACGCCGGCCCAGATAGCATCTCAGCCGCGCTCCGGCGCTCTACGGCCAGCCCTAATTGCCGGCAGCGATCTGAACTGCGTTTGACTTATTGCCGGCGGTGACCGCCTCTGATTTATTGTGATTATTTTTAATTGCTTGTAAAGACGGCGGCCCTGCAACCCAGCGGTGTTCCCGGTGCGCCGAGAGCTGGAGAACGAGTGAGTTTCTCCTGTGTTCGCCGATGCTCGCCAAAAGCCATTATCCGAACTGCTTCGAAAGTGTTTGTTAAGCCCATCGACATAGAGCAGTTCACTCGGCGCTGCTACTGATTCTCATACGCAGTGCTGTTTGCTGCTAATTTTCGTCTGTCGTCCTTCATTTCGACGAATAAGTTTTCTCTCTCCACAAGGAAAAAGCGTTATTTCGTTTCACTTCCGCTCTTTGAGTACACCCAATGTCTCAATCTACATACTTCAATCGATTTTAAATGATAATATTGTAATTAACGTCTCCACTCACTATCCTGTGCTCAGATAAAAATGTCTCATTGGCATACCTGACATTACGTGACTTCTATAGAAATCACAACATATTTGTTGCAATTTTGTCATATAATGACATGGTCGGAGACCGTGGCTATTATCTGAAGACAAATGTTGATGTTGTTGAGACAGCAACCAGCCACAATTTTATTTTCAGTTCCTTTATTGAAAGGGTACCGTTACCAGTTTCGAATCATTATGATTCATCTTCAGACGGTTCGTGCTTTCATTACAACGTTTTTTCCATATTAATTGTCCAAAAATATAAACAATACATAATTATAAGCATGCCACTCAAATGGTTGCGTTATAGATTTTCATTGGATGTGACTTACAAGAAATGTCGTTTTGGAGTGTTTGTTTTCATTACATTCGTCCAACAGATGTGAATATATTTCCACTGCATTCTTATCGTTGCACACGTAAATATTTCTCACTGATTTGTCACTGAGAAGATTTCTACCACGCACCACATGTTTTGATACAATACAAAGTGCTTACAAACATATCTGTGACAAAGATACTATCATCATGACGATGTTTGGAAAAAATCATAGATTCACTTATGCAACTGAAACGCTTTTTACACTAGTACAGAGAGACATTGACTTTGTGAGCTTTAGAGCGAATAGTGTTACATTAATTACAAAGTTGATCCATTTTTAAAGTAATGTATAGGTAAGATAGTACATTATTTATTTACATTTAGCATCATAAGAATTGTAGTAACATATAAATTAGCTACAATTGTTTTGATGCTAAATGTAAATAAATAATGTACTATCTTACCTATACAGTACTTTAAAAAATGGATCAACTTTGTAATTAATGTAACACTATTCGCTCTGAAGTTTACAAAATCAATGTCTCTCTGTACTAGTGTAAAAAGCGTTTCAGTTGCATAAGTGAACTTATGATCTTATTCGTAACATCGTCATGACAATAGTATCTTTGTCACAGATATGTTTGTAAGCACTTTGTACTGTATCAAAACATGTGGTGTGTGCTAGAAATCTTTTCTGTGACAAATCTAGAGTGTTCAGCGAGAAAAATTTACGTGTGCAACGATAAGAATGCAGTGGAAATAAATTCACATCTGTATGAAAACAAACACTCCAAACTGACAGTTCACCTAAGTCACATCCAATGAAAATCTATAACGCAATCATTCGTGTGGCGTTATTATAATTATGTATTATTTATATTTTAGGGCAATTAATCTGTAAAAAACGTTGTAATGAAAACGTGAAGCGTCTGAAGATGAAACATAACGATTCGAAACCGGTAACGGTACCCTTTGAATAAAGGGACTGAAAATAAATTTGTGGCTGGTTGCTCTCTCAATACCATCAACATTTGTCACAACATATTTGTTCCGCAAATATACACACATCAACAAAAGTGCTGCATCACCCCGGTATGTCATGCGTGTGTGCTGTTACTGTGACTGTTTCCATACCGATCGAAAGATCATCTCTGACATTGTTTGCAGACATAAACACTTTGGCCATGAACGCTTCCTGCTGGCTGAGCGCCGAATTCGATTTGATTGCAGCATTTAAGTTCAAAGTAAAGCATCAGTCTCGACGCATTAGAGACACCTGTCGAACAGAAGAGTAGAGATCCTTCATGCCACTAAGAATAACCGCGACAATTGATGGGCTCTACATAATCACTTAACGTGCGGATTTCTTGTCAACCACGGCAGTTGCTCGACTTGTGAACCGGAATCAAAGTGGTGTGATGAGGAGATGGAAACGGTTCTAGTTCGTAGATAGTGTTGAGGTGTAACACCACACAGGCTGTCCACGTTGGACAGGTGTGCAGGCGGGGTCCAGAACTGAATCCGGCGTTTAAAAGACTACAGGAGTCATGTATCGCATCCAGTCGTTAGGAGACGATTGCATGATGCGAGTGTCCATTTCTGACGACCTTGGGAAGCACCACTTCGTACACCGTAACACCATGGTATCCGTTACAGATGGTCAAGGAATCGTGTAAACGGACGTCCCAGGACTGGTATTGTTCATAGACAAAACTCGTATCTGTTTGCACCTTGATAATCGTACACAAGTCTGGAGACAACCCGGTAATATGTAATGTCATCATGAGTGTGTCCCGTATTGGCAACAAGGTGATGGTGCTGTAATGTTCTGAGGTGTCACTACGTGGGGCCACCGTATACCTCTCGTAGTTGTTGATGCATATATCACTGCTCTATGGCACAGGGGCGAAATTTTTCAACGAATGTAACTCGCTTGCTCCTCGTGGTGTTCTCGAGAACACGTTCCTTCAGCATCACCAGAATGGGGTGGAATGCCTATTCCCCGGACATGAACCCAATTGAAAATAAATGGGATCGATTAAAACGATGTGTTTTTGGACGCCGACAGTGACCACGTGCTCTGTGCAACTCACGCAGAATTGCTGCGTCAGACAGATTGGACAGGGACTGGCTTGATCATCTCATCGACCATACGTCTCGACGGAGTCTCAAGTCTGTATCCGAGCTGAGGGGCTTTTCACCACGTATTGACGCTGCTCAGGATTGCTGCGAAACCCCCCGCCCCCATGGGAAACAGCTGATTTTGTCGTTACATCATTTTTTAAAAATTTTACTGGTGATCTTCTAAACATTCATGGTGGTGTCTGTTTGTTCTATATCGTGTGTCCCTTCCACTGTCGCGCAACGACGCTCTGAGCGTGTTTTTTGGGGAATTAACTAGTTTGAACCTGGGACCTGTTGCTGGTAAGGAGACGCCAGACAACACATGACATGTAGAATTCAGAAGAGTTCAGTGAGACTAGCGATGATATAACCAAATACTTAATGATTTCAGCGTCAGCTCCACTGCCCTCCCTGTAAAAGAATCTTAATACTAACTAAATGTAGTGGAAGGGGTTCAAGGCTTTCCTATTTTTAGTTAGCTGGTAAAATAACCTCGAAAAAGCAGTTAAGTTTACCATTGAAAATTTTATTCTACTCACAAAACATCGTTTATAAATTGCACTATTGATAAAAGGAAATCTTTTAATACAGGATGGTAAAAACCAACTGCGTTCAACAAAAATGTGAACGAATATTCCCGGAATGGGTTTCCAAGTTCTACAATCGATCGAAGGATGGCCTATGCCATATCACATCTATAATCTAGGTTTAATTTAAGTTTCACAAAAGAGAAAACTATCAAAATGACCTACAGTGACCCTCAATTATCTTTAATTACTTATCTAACTTGTCGTAAATTACAGTGGCTGATGTGGCTTCCCAATAACTATATAAAAGAAAAATCATCGCGTTTCAGATCTGTTCTTCAAGTGGCAAATGTGAACACCATGAGTTTTAATTAACGATCGACACTAGTATTACGCAAAAAGGGGATGTAACAGATGAGACTTCTGCAGTTCTGAGTGAAGCCTTATGCGCTCAAAAATGCGGCATCGCGTGCGTTCATTACCTTGTCGGTGTTTAGGCAGCGTCAGGGCAGCGGCGGGCAGCACAGCTCCACTCACCTCGCCATCTCGGAAGCAACTCTTATAACTTCTCCTTACTACAAATTACCGAAGTTGGTTAAAAAAAACTATCTGGCTGTGTTTTCATCTGACCAATCAGGGTCTCAATGTTAACCTTAAGCTCCGCCTACAAAGATTCTCTCTATCCAATGAGAAACGTTATACTTTTCGTGGTGGGGCAATGTTTTTAAAGTTTGCAACGTAACAGAGACGCTAAAAAGTCTCACGCTAAAACCTGCAGCTGGTGTGGTCCTTTTAGCGTTATCGTAAGATCTATACTGTTCTTCTGGAGGGCTCTATCTTTTAACATGGGCTTGCGGGTGGTCTTAATGTAACAGACACGCGAAAAAGTCTCACGCTAAAACTTGCGGGTGGTAATGGCCCTTTTTTGTGTTATGGTAAGATCTATACTGTTTTTCTGGAAGGCTCTAGCTTTTAACATGGGCTGGGGGTGGTCCTTGACGTAACAGGGACGCGAAAAAGTCTCACGCTAAAACGTGCAGGTGGTAGTCTTAGAGGAAGGCTGGCGACGTGGGTGTCCAGTCCGTCCCTTATCGTAGGGCCTTCTAGCTTAACACGGTTCTGCTCTCGGCTTCTGTCTTCGTTTCTCCCCTCGGAACTGCGTCTGTCTCACGGTGGGAAGGTACGACATGTATTTAGGCATTCTTGTGTTAGTCTGTGGTATTCCATTTGCTCACTCGTTACTCGTATTACTTTGGTTAATTTAATGTTACGATTTATTCGGAGTTACGTGACATACTAGTGGATTTGTTTATCATGTCAGGGTTTTCATGGAAGGTGTTGGATTTGCCTGACACCTTACAATCTGGAGACATTGCCAATGTTTGTTTTGTGTGCCGTGAATTTCGAAATAAAGGGGTGGTACAAAACTCTTGTTGATGTGTTTATGACATTTATCTGTGTTCATCGACAAAAACCTGCGTGGAATTACAGAATACATTTTATTATTTACATTTAATTTTGTTTCTTTACATAAATTTTCCCCCTGCCGCTGTAAAGTGCATGGAGGGCAGTACGCAATAGGAGTATTGTCGGTTTTCTTTGCTTACCCATTCGTGTGTTGGTAGACAGAGGACCTTGATTGTGTACATGCCAAGGAACATGTCGTTATCACTTTTATCTAAACCTTACTGTTCTTATGTTGTTGGCAGCACTGCGGTCGCACAGTCATCTTCTAGGTTTCAACGAGGTCTACGTCGTCTTCCTCCCAAGGGTTTCCATTTTTCTGTCCTCGCATTTCTGTTACTCTCTCGCACAAACTATATCAACCTATTACACTCCTACAAGCGCGTCCTCGAATTCGTCCGATGTCTGTTGCCACAGTCCTATACCTTTTTACTATTTCATTAAGCGTACTTCTGTTATTGAATGGAATGTCTTCAATGCATAATCATTTCTCTTGCCTTGTGTAGGTTTTAATTCCCTCTTTAGAGATGTTTGCTTCCGTGAACAAAGATAATAAATAGGAGATGCGGCCGTTGTGGCCGAGCGGTTCCAGGCGCTTCAGTCCGGAACCGCGCTGCTGCTACGGTCGCAGGTTCGTATCCTGCCTCGGGCATGGATGTGTGTGATGTCCTTAGCTTAGTTAGGTTTAAGTAGTTCTAAGTCTAGGGGACTGATGACCTCAGATGTTAAGCCCCATAGTGCTCAGAGACATTTGAACCATTAAATAGGACAGATGCAGATGTGTTCAACATGTTCTTAGTAGGTAGTCAATTGCCTGGAACATGTTCGTAGTAGGTAGTCAAATACGTGACAGTCTTCGCAGAACTCAGATTGATACTTAATGGGATGTTGGAGCGCACGTAATGCTATTTGAAACCAAGAAGTAAAAAATTTGTCAGAATTTCCTTCGACAGATGTATTTTAAATGCAGTAGATTTTAGTGTGTGTGTCCTGCCATTAAGGAAAATGCAACCTCTAAGGGTACAATCTGCAACTTGTTGTATACATTGACATTCACTGCTCTGTCCCTCCTCTACAAGATATGCGGTTGTCTCATACTTAGTGTGTACTTCACACAAAATTTGCCATTCTGTACAATGAAAACATCGCGTAAAAATTATACTTAATGCTTCGCGAAAAATAGGGTCACTATGGCTGACAATCGAAGATAATTCATTTGTGATATTCATCTGAACATAAAAAGCAAGTATTTCCTTTAAAGCTGTCAAACCGGCAAGGAAATAATAGTCTAATCACATACACGCCATTACTACATTACTGGTATAATAGTCAGCTCTAGAACACGCAAGTGAGTTCTTTCTCAAGCTAGACAAGCCATTCGCGTAGCTTTGTCCCACTCTGTGTTGCCCGCTCTGCGCTGCACGGTAGGTGGGCCCCAGCAGTGGCGGGCTAAATCATGTTCCGTCTTCCGCGGTCCATTGTTCCAGAAGGAGAGCGACGCGTGTCTACTGTCGCCTGCTGCCGTGTGCCGGTGGGCGGCGCTTCAGTCTCCGTTTATTTGCGTAGCAGCCGTCTGTTCAGGTTCCGCGCTCTCCCAGTACGATACCGTAGGCCGGCAGTCGGACTTACGGCGACGACTGTGGTACAAGGCAGGCAAAAGAACCGACCAACAGTTTGGTACTGAAAAAAGTACAATAAAGCACGTCTCAGCGACACGTCAAAAAGCGAGTCGCACCGAGAAATGCTATAATAGAAGGGTAACTACTGTATTTAGAAAGTGAATAAAATACCAAATGTAGTTTTCATACTTGAAACGTAAATCCGTTCTATCAGGGGCGATCGAAAAATTTCCCCCTAGACTTAGAACTACTTAAACCTAAGGACATCACACACATCCATGCCCGAGACAGGATTCGAACCTGCGACCTTAGCAGCAGCGCGGTTCTGGACTGAAGCGCCTACAACCGCCCGACCAGAGCGGCTGGTTTCGAAAGGAAAGTTTTTGATCTCCCTTTATGAAGGGTATTCCAGAAATGTTGGACACACTTCGAGGAATTGTAGAGGGTGTCTTGAGGAACAAATTGAGGGTAGGAACCCGTGTCCAGAAACCTCATCCAACGACACTACAGAGCGTCGACGTTAGAGCCGCCAGGGCGTGCACTTTATTTTTCTGCTGCAAGCCTCTAAAATCTCCAAAGTTTTTCTGTATGCAGGGGCAAAATAAACTGCAGATGGACACCCACGCTCGAAATAGCCATCCACCAATGCAACAGAGCATCACATTCATAGGAGACAAGACCTGTTTATTCAGCAGATAGCTCCATCTTCTACTCTGGCCCTCGGTGCAATAAATGGCGACCGCTGAGTAACAAACAGCATTGCCATGCATTCGAGCAATAGCCGTCAGCGTGCGAAGTCACATTTGGTGTTGAAGTGGTGGCCTATTTGTAGGAGACAGCGCCTATACCTACGACGTTCTGTACTGTCGTTGGATGATGTAATTGGGCACGGGTTCCTATCCTCCTTTTGTTCCTCAAGACGCCCTCTACAGCCTTGCGAAGTTTGTCCCGGCATTTCTTGGACATGGTGTACATTTGAGGTGCAAAATCTGTAAGATTAAGACTTGCTCTTATAACATGTTGTGCACAAGCTTATGTAACGGGGAAGGGAGCCAGACCCAGATCGAATCTTCTCGCCAGATGACTTACGGCTGGTTTTGCATGCTACTATGTGCTCTTCTAGTTAATAGCCTCCTGCTACTGGTTTTATGTAGTCGTTCAATTTTTTATCGTTCAGGAGACATACTACTAAATGTGTAATCTAACAATACTGAGTAGCTCCACCTGTTTATGTGCAATATTTTACCCAAATGGATGAGCCTGTTCCAGATGTCAATGTTCTGCTGGCGATAAAATAAATATCCGTTGATGTAGAAGTTCTGTCCTTCACAAGCCACGTGTGTTTATTTTTACTTAAACGTGTTGCAGCATGTTCTGTATTATACTTTGCGGGTTACTATTTAATACTTTAGGTACTATCGTGCGTTGGAAGTATCTCAAAGAATACAGAATTCTTCCTCTGCGATTCCCACCTAAATAGACTGTGATAAGATTACGATTCAACACATGCGGTTTTCAGAATAATATTTTCACTTTGAAGCGGGGTGTGTGCTGATATGCAACTTCCTGGCAGATTAAAACTGGGTGCCGGACCGAGATTCGAGCTCGGGACCATTGCCTTTCGCGGGCAAGTGCTCTACCAACTGAGCTACCCAAGCACGACTTACGCCCCGTCCTCATAGCTTTACATCTGTCAGTACCTCGGCTACTACCTTCCAAACTTTACAGAAGCTCTCTCCTGCGAACCCTGCAGAACTAGCACTCCTGAAGAAAAGGATATTGCGGAGACATGGCTTAGCCACAGCCTAGAGGATGTTTCCAGAATGAGATTTTCACTCGGCAGCGGATTGTGTGCTGATATGAAGGTCCCGAGTTCGAGTGTCGGTCCGGCACACAGTTTTAATCTGCCCGGAATCTTCACATGCGGATTTGTTTCATGGTGCGGTACATCGCGTTTTTACTTATCTTGTGTACTAGTGTGTCACGATCAATTTAATTTACTATACGACACATGTAGATGGAAAAAAGACATTGTAAACCATAAAAACGCGATATATTCTGAACCAGTGTCAGGACCAGCAATACCTAGCTACTTTTATGTGAGAGAGAGTATATTTACCTACTTATTATAGTATAAAAAGAACTGGAACTTGCGAAAGAAAAGCAAAAATAAGTTACTGTATGTACTTTTGTAGTACTTTTTATCGTTGCAAGATAAGAAATCGAAAATACAAAAGAGTGATTTCTCGCAAACCTTGCGTAGCCACGTGTTCTTATAGTGATCTCTTCATGTGAATGGACTAACAAACTATGAGAGGGAGCACAATTGTTACAAATTCCACGTACTGTCAAGCTTAAGAGCAATTCGCTTTTTTCAGGTGCGTGGCCCATGACGATGGAATTCTGCACTGTGAATGGCAGAATGTTGCATGAGGTCGTCGAATAGGAGACATTTGATCTTACTTCCGCAATGTGTGGCTATCAGTGTAACATCTTTTCTAATTTTGGAGTATACTAAATAATTTCCTTTGTATGATGAGATGTTCTTCTATCTCTTAATGATCTTCGAATAAACCAGCTAATTATTGTCAGCTTAAAGTCGCAACTCGTGACTATGAAGTGTACGTTCGCATTTCGGCGGCAGTATCCTGTGAAACGATGTGCTCCACTTCTGACAGGTATGTACTGTCTGTGCTTTCACTGAAATAGGTCTCTTGTACGGTACCCACTGCGCGTGGACACACGGTAGCACGTGCATTGTGTTGAAAAATGCATTGTCACGGAAGAAAGTAAGGGGACGCTGGGTGCGGGCTGCGTGTGTCCTCAGTGTAAGTACCGGGGAGACAGTGTTGTCCGCAGTGACTGGTATAAACTTTCGAGAGCCCTCGGTGACCCTAGAAGCTTCTTCATTTCCCTCTCGGAGCGAGGTGTCCGGATAATCCTAGCGACACCTGCGGGGGCGGCCGACAGCCGGGCACAAAGCGCTGCAGCTTGGCGTGAATTACGGCCTGGCGCCTTCTCTCCTCTCCTCTTCTCTCCTCTCCTGTCGTGTCTCAGCCGGCGCTTTGTCGCCGTGCCAGGCGGACCGCGTCTCCAGAGGCCACCTGGACTGCCGCGTCACACGGCCAACTAGCGACAGCCGACAGTCGCCCAGGAGGGAGGTGCGTGCCCGTCCACTGCCGCCGTATCGCCTGTTCTCACGGCAGGCCTCAGTGTGCACCACCTCGGAAAAATTAAGATCCTTCGTTAACTTTTTGTTTGTTGGCTGGTTCATTTCCACCTTCCTGCCATGTATCAAAATCTCTGCTCCTCAGTACCGTAGCATCACAGTAGAGGACCCAAAATAAAATTACCTAGTAGCCTTATCCCGTATTTTCCCGGAGTGGACGTGTTAACCTGGATTCTGTTTGTTGCAGAATCTTTGAACAAATTCTCAGTTCGAATATACACTAGTGGCCATTAAAATTGCTACACCAAGAAGAAATGAAGATGATAAACGGGTATTCATTGGACAAATATATTATACTAGAACTGACATGTGATTACATTTTCACGAAATTTGGGTGCACAGGTCCTGAGAAATCAGTACCCAGAATAACGACCTCTGGCCGTAATAACGGCCTTGTTACGCCTGGGCATTGAATCAAACAGAGCTTGGATGGCGTGTACAGGCACAGCTGCCCAAGCAGCTTCAACACGATAACACAGTTCATCAAGAGTAGTGACTGGCGTATTGTCACGAGCCAGTTGCTGGGCCACCGTTGACCAGATGTTTTCAGTTGGTGAGAGATCTGGAGAATGTGCTGGCGAGGGTAGCAATCGAACATTTTCTGTGTCCATAAAGGCCCGTACAGGACCTGCAACATGCGGTCGTGCATTATCCTTCTGAAATGTAGCGTTTCACAGGGATCGAATGAAGGGTAAAACCACGGGTCGTAACACATCTGAAATGTAACGTCCACTGTTCAAAGTGCCGTCAGTGCGAACAAGAGGTGACCGAGACGTGTAACCAATGGCACCCCACACCATCACCCCGGGTGATACGCCAGTATGGCGATGACGAATACACTCTTCCAATGTGCGTTCACTGCGATGTCGCCAAACACGGATGCTACCATCACGATGCTGTAAACAGAATCTGGATTCATCCGAAAAAATACGTTTTTCCATTCGTGCACCCAGGGTAAACCATCGCAGGCGCTCTTGTCTGTGATGCAGCGTCAAGGGCAACCGCAGCCATAGTCTCCGAGCTGATAGTCCATGCTGCTGTAGACGTCAAACTGTTCGTGCAGATGGTTGTTGTCTTGCAAACGTTCCCATCTGTTCATTCAGGGATAGAGACGTGGCTGCACGATCCGTTACAGCCATGCAGATGAGATGCCTGTGATATCGACTGCTAGTGACACGAGGGCGTTGGGATCCAGCACGGCGTTTCGTATTACCCTCCTGAACCCACCGATTCCATGTTGTGCTAACAGTCATTGGACCTAGACCAACGCGAGGAGCAATGTCGTGAAATGATAAACCGCAATCGCGATAGGCTACAATTCGACCTTTATCAAAGTCGGAAACGTGATGGTACACATTTCTCCTCCTTACACGAGGCATCACAACAACATTTCACCAGGCAACGCCGGTCAACTGCTGTTTTTGTATGAGAAATCGGTTGGAAACCTTCCTCATGTCAGCATGCTGTAGGTGTCGCCACCGGCGCCAACCTTGTGTAAATGCTCTGAGAAGCTAATCATTTGCATATCGCAGGAACTTTTTCCTGTCTGTTAAATTTCGCGTCTGTAGCACGTCATCTTCGTGGTGTAGCGGTTTTAATGGCCAGTAGTGTAATAAACCTTTTTTGAGACTGAGAAGGTTATATCCACCGAATAAGCATGGTTTTAGGAAGCATCGCTCGTACAAAACCGAGCTTCCTTCTTCTCGCATAATATACTGACAAATACGGACGAAGGACAACACGCAGGTCCATAATTCTAGATTTCCGAACCGCTTGACACGGTGCTCCAGTGCAGGCTGTTATCGAAGGTACGAATATATGGAATAAGTTCAAGATATATCAGTGGCTCGGAGGCTTCTTAAATAATAAAACCCAGTATGTTGCACTTGACGGCGAGTGGTCATCAGAAGCAACGGATTCGTCAGCAATGTCCCAGGGAAGTGTGATACGACCACTTTTGTTCTCGACATACATAAATGATTTGACGGACAGGGTGGGCAGCCATCTGCGGTTGTTTGTTGATAATGCCGTGGTAAATAATAAGATGTCGAAGTTAACTGACTGTAGGAAGACACAAGACGACTCAGACAAAATTTCCAGTTGGTGTGATGAATGGCAGCTAGCCCTGAATGTGTTTAAATGTAAGTTAAAGCGGATGAGTAGGAAGATCAAGCCTGTAATGTTCGGATACAGTATTACCAGTGCCATGCATGACAGAGTTCAAATGGTTCAAATGGCTCTGAGCACTATGGGACAGCTGAGGTCATCAGTCCCCTAGAACTTAGAACTACTTAAACCTAACTAACCTAAGGACATCACACACATCCATGCCCGAGGCAGGATTCGAACCTGGGACCGTAGCGGTCGCTCGGTTCCAAATTATAGCGCCTAGAACCGCTCGGCCACCCTGCCCAGCGCTTGACAGAGTCAAGCCGTTTAAATATATGGGCATAACGGTGCAAACCGATATGAGGTGGAACGCTCATGTGAAAACTTTGGTAGTTAAGGCGAATGGTCGACTTTGGTTTATTGGGAGAATTTTAGGAAAGAGTGGCTCACATGTAAACGAGACTGCATATAGGATCTTGTGCGACCATTTCTTCAGTACTGCTCGAGTGTTTGGGATCCGTACTAGGTCGGATTGAAGGAAAACATTGAAGCAATTCAGAGGCGGGCTGCTATATTTGTTACCGGTAGGTACGAACAACACGGAAGTGTTACGGAGATGCTTTAGGAACACCAAATGGGAATCCTTGGAGGGAAGGCGACGTTCTTTTGGAGAAACACTATTCAGAATATTTAGAGAACCGGCATTTGAAGCTGACTGCTGAACGATTCTACTGCCTCCAACATATACTACGAGCAAGGCTGACAAAGATAAGAGAATTTAGGGTTCATACGGAGGCATATAGACTATCCTTTTTACATCGGTCTATTTGGTAATGGAACAGGAAAGGAAATGGCAAATAGTGGCACAGGGTACCTTCCGCCACGTGCCATGCAGTTAGTGGTAGACGCTGGCACGATGCTCTTAGTGTCACCCCTCCCCACCCTCCATCGGAACACAATTCGTGTCGCCCCGTCAGACTTCGCCCAGTGTTATCTCGTGTGAACGTGTGAGGGCAGACCGGTATTTACGAAGTCGAGTGCGGGAAGCCGCTTAAGATGGGCATCCAGGTTGCTTCTGCGTAGGACAAAGTCACGCCTGCTACTTTTTTGGCATCTCCTCACTGCACACTAGTAACTTTTTGCTCTTTTCTTGAATAAAAAAGGAAGAAGAAAAACGGAACAAACATTGCGTGACAGTCATCTCTTGTAAGACACCGAGGTAATTCTCGAGGTGGAGTCTTCCCTGGGCAGGCTCGGCTTCTACAACCCATGTCTGTAACCCATGTCATCCTTGTAAAAGAGTGTCAATTTCAAGTACGAATAAATAGAGAAGAAGTAACACCACCACCAACTTTGATTGTGACACCTTGATGTTTTTGACGTGGTTATGGCTCTCTCTCGTAACACCCACCATCAACAACATACCATATGATCCAAAACTACCAGTAACCCGAAGAGTGACAACACTTTTTCAATTTTTTATATTTTTCGAGCGCGTTATATACTACTATTAAGGTTTGTGAGCTTCATTCACTACTTGCTGCATTTACAGATACTAGGGCTATTCAGAAAGTAACTTCCGATAGATCGCGAAATGCAAACCACTTTGAAAATCAGAAATATTTTATCTGCAGCAGTAAGCTACAGCTTCCAGTCACTGCTCTAATAGTCACCATTCCCACTTAGACATTTGTCGTAGCGTTTTACCAACTTTCCAATACCCTCGTTATAAAAGGCAGCCGTCTGTGCTTCCCGCCAATTCTCTACCCGCATCTATAGGTCGCTGTCTGTGTGAAAATGTTGTCTTCATAGCCAGTAACGTGAGCAGAGATGAAACACAGAGGGAGCCAATTACGGGCTGTAGTGCGGGTGATCAAATACATCCCATTGAAAACGCTGCAGAAACATTTTCATTGTCCCTGCAGATTGCGACCGAGAATTCTTACAAAGTAGGAACCGTATGACAGTTCTGTAATGTGGGCTGCATAACATCAGGCGAAATCTCTCACCAGGACCTCATACTTGACGGGAGACACTATTTTCTACTCATCTTTATGTGCTCACCATGTGCTCAGAACTGAAAAGAGCGAAGTGATGTAACCGACAGGCATACTAGAGACACTGTCGAGCCCATATTTGCCAAGCTTTATTAGATTTTTCACAGTGGTTTCCATTTCTTGAGCGATCGCAATTTACTTTCCGGTCTCGTATATAACGAAAGACAGGAGTTACTAATTACAAGAAATACTGGAGTTTTTTGTCATCTACGTCTACATCTACATTTATGCTCCGCAAAGCACCCAACGGTGTGTGGCGGAGGGCACTTTACGTGCCAATGTCATTACTTCCCTTTCCTGTTCCAGTCGCGTATAGTTCGCGGGAAGAACGACTGCCGGAAAGCCTCCGTGCGCGCTCGAATCTCTCTAATTTTACATTCGTGATCTTCTCGGGAGGTATAAGTAGGGGGAAGCAATATATTCGATACCTCTTCCAGAAACGCACCCTCTCGCAACCTGGACAGCAAGCTACATCGCGATGCAGAGCGCCTCACTTGCAGAGTCTGCCACTTGAGTTTACTAAACATCTCCGTAACGCTATCACGCTTACCAAATAACCCAGTGACGAAACGAACCGCTCTTCTTTGGATTTTCTCTATCTCCTCCGTCAACCCGATCTGGTACGGATCCCACACTGATGAGCAATACGTTTTTTACGACAGCTGTAGACTTAATCAGGTCGGAAAAGCTTCCTATCATTAATAAAACTGTCTGTCTAACGGATACAAACAAAAAGTAATGCTAATTGTTTATTAAACAGACACTAGTGTCCAGTCTCCGGGACTAAAGCAACTTTCGCATAAAGAGTCTCTGTCATGGTGCATGTGGACCTGCTACAGTACGACTCCCCAACGCATTCTACACGTGATCGACTGGATTTAAGACGAGGGAACGAGCAGAACAGTCCATTCTCTCGTTCCAGGAGCTCCTCCACCTGGGCTGCTCGATGCGGTCGCGCACTGTCATCCATAAAAATGAAGTTAGTGGCGGAAAAGACGCACATGGGGAAGGAGTACAGTGTCACAGTAATGCTGATCGCTGAGCGCACCGTCTTCAAAGATTTCGAGGTCACTGCACTCGTCCAATATTACGTCACCGCACAAGGAAGCTCGGCCACCAAAACGATCATGGTCGACAATGTTCTTGGATGCATTACGTTTTCCCGTGATGCCCCTCCTTGATGGTCCAGTCCCTCTTGGCATCATCGCAAACGGTGCCGTCGATCTTCCGGTGTCAACCGAAGATGACGTACTGGTCGTCCGTCACCTCCATGCAGTCGACGTGTGACTGTGGTGCGTGAGACGCGGCTACCTTCCTGTCTGCTGTACAGTGTAGCAGTCACCTGCTGCCCCGCCATAGTGGACAGTGACTGGCCACCTCGGTTCTTCGGACAACAATGCCTGTGGTTCGAAACACTCCCCATGCACTTGATACAATCCTGTGGACCAACACCAACCACCCGGACTACACTCGTTTTGCCTCGTCTTTCTTCAAGTATCTCGGTGATTCTTGCTCGTGTGTCGTCCAGATGTTGTTTCTGGGCCATGTTGGAACGGAGAACATCATCACAGCGCACTGTAGCTACTCGCTGATTGACGCACATTGTCTTTTTCCGTTCCTTCAACTGCCTTGTCTTGCGGGCCCAGCCACACTTGGCACCATAGTCACGGAGACATGATGCTAGTCACGTGCAACTTTCTGTGCACAACTTGGAGATCTCTAGCTACATTCTCCCGCTAGTTCATCATTACTACCGAGTAGTTAATATGTCACTTCATCTAGCTCGTCCTTAACTTATTCTAAGCAGTGTCTTAAGGATACACAAGGCACGTTTGTCATTGCATCGAAGTCTAAATACACACAACACTGTTCTAAGAACTACTGGCTGAAGTGTCAACTGGCGGCGAGAACGTAACTGTTTTCGATGACGTAATTGCTCATGACTACTAAAAAAATTATACCCATATCTTGCTCTTTCCTTTTGTTTTTTTTGTTTTGTTTTTAGAAATCGGATTGTTTTACTGGAACCATGAGGAGTATGTCATAAATCAATGTTGATCGCTAGAAGGAAGATTACAGCTTATAGTCCCGTTAATACTGAGATTCTCAAACACACACTTGGAATGGACCTGGGTGGGGCAAGGTTGGACCACTGGCCTCTTTAACGCATCGAGCGAGATGGCGAAGAGACCTGAATCACATTACAGAACAATGGCCGCCAAATCACATCCAAAAGCAGTGGGCGCCAGCCAGGTGCCAACCAGGTTTTCCGTGGTTTTCTAAACCGCTTAAGTAGAATGCCAGAATGGTGAAAAGGACACAGCAAATTTCCGTCCCGCTTCATCTCTTATCCGAACTGCCGGCCGCTGACCGAGCGGTTCTACGCGCCTCAGTCCGGAACCGCGCGACTGCTACGGTCGCAGGTTCGAATCCTACCTGGGGCATAGCTGTGTATGATGTCCTTAGGTTAGTTAGGTTTAAGTAGTTCTAAGTTATAGGGGACTGATGACCTCAGATCTTAAGTCCCACAGTGCTCAGAGCCATTTTTCTTATCTTAACTTGTGCTCCGTATCTAACGACCTTCTAGGCGTTGGTACGTTTGTCCACGTCATTGTCCTTTTTTCAGTTTTGAAGGAACCATTCTGGCATTTGCGTGAAGTGATTTAGTGATTTAGGAAAATCAGGAAAAATCGAATGTAAGGTAGCGGGACTATGTTCACAAAACCCCTTCTCCCGAATACGTTGCCGTTGTCTGGAACAGTGCATCGTCTCGCTCAGTCCCTTCAAAACGGCGACAACCGAATCCAGCCCTAGTCTAGTCCACACCCAGCATAACCCCGCAGACGTAACGTAACGTGTGGAGTAATGTGTTAACATCCAGGTTTTCAGTGCCTACTGTTCTTACGTGACGGCCACTTCCTTTATTACTGAATCAGAGAGATTCGTCGCTGAAACCGATCTTCCACAACTCGCTTCATTGACGTCCAACTTTACTTTTATACTCATAATAATATCAAGCCCATTGCATTAACCTGCGTTGTACCAAGTCTTTTATTTCTTAGAGATGATACAGGCTGTCATTTTACTGTTTTCGACGATCTGATTCTTTTATTACCAGTGTGAGAGACAATTTCGGAGAAAATAGAAGACTCCCACTATTTTCCCGTTTCCCCTGATTATGTGGTCAATCGTTTCATTTCTTACTTGAACTCGCAGTTTCAGTAACTGTCTATACCACTCTAGTCGTCGGGCGAGTTTGTACTCAATTCTGCTCGAAATGGCAGCTGCTTCTCAGTTAAAGACTTGTTCCCACGCTGTTACAGTTCAGAGAACGGTTTACCATACCTCTAGCAGACGTGGCTGCTTTTACGAAGTTATTAACGTAGCTGTAAGAACATGTATCACGGGGCCGGCAGAAAAGCTTTGCTCTTCGGTTTAATACAGATTCCTAGAATTGAAGGAACGTTAGAGCTTAGGTTAGAGCATCAACTCGACTGGAGAAGATCAAGAAGAAATTGCTCCGTCTGATTTCACTAACGGAGGTTCAGTACTTTATTTGTAAACAACGTTTCAAACTGCGAACATTTTTAAATGACCAGACTATCTCGGTAATGAAGATAACTACATTCCTGTAGCTCGTAAGACAGCAGTGACAAGTTGTTGGAGCAGCGCATTCCTGAGCCAAGGGTGGAAAATGACAAACAACAAGAATTTATTTGGAAACAGCTTACGGGACCAAACTGCTGAGGTCATCGGTCCCTAAGCTTACACACTACTTAGTCTAACTTAAACTAACTTACGCTAAGGACAACACACACTCCCATGCCCGAGGGAGGACTCGAACCTCTGATGGGGGGAGCCGCACGAAACGTAACAAGACGCCTCAAACCGTGCGGCTACCCCGCGCGACGTAAACAACAAGATGTTACGTAAACATATGGATCTGTGTGCATCAAACGCTGTTCATAGTATTACACTGAATCGCCAAAGCAACCATTGTAGGCATACGTATTCAAATACAGAGAATAGGCAAAATACGTCGCTGCGGTCGGCAACGCCTATATAAGATGTGTCTGACGCACTTGTTAGATCGGTTACTGCCGCTAAAATGGCAGGTTATCAAGATTTACGCGAGTTTCAACGTTGTGTTACAGTCGGTGCACGAGCGGTGGGACACAGCATCTCCGAGGCAGCGATGAAGTGGGGATTTTCCAGTACGACCATGTCTCTTGTGTAGCGTGAATATCTGGAATCCGGTAAAACATCAAATTTCCGACATCGATGCGGTCGGAAACAGATGCTGCAAGAACGGGCCCAATGACGACCGAAGAGATTCGTTCATTGCGACATAAGTGCAGCCCTTCCACAAACTGCTGCACACTTGAGTGCTGGGCCATCAGAAAGTGTCATCGTGCGAGCCATGCTACGAAACATCATCGATATGGGCTTTCGGAGCCGAAGGTCCACTCGTGTGCCCTTGATGACTGCACGACACAAAGCTTTACATTTCGCCTGGGCCCGTCAACACCGACAATGGACTGTTGATGACTGGAAACATGTTGCGTAGTCGGACGAGTCTCGTTTCGAATTGTATCGAGGGGATGGACGTATTGGGGTATGGAGACAACCTCATGTCAGCAGGGGACTGCTGAAGCTGGTGGAAGCTCTGTAATGGAATGGGGTGTGTGCAGTTGGAATGATATGGAACCCCTGACAGGTTTAGATACGACTATGACAGGTTACACGTACATAGCTATCCTGTCTGAAATCCTGCATCTATTCATGTGCATTGTGCATTCCGTCGTACTTGGGCAGTTCGCACAGGACAATGCGACACCCTACACGTTCAGAATTGGTACAGAGTGGCTCCAGGAACATTCATCTGGGTTTAAACACTTCTGCTGGCCACCAAACTTCCCAGACATGAACGTTATTGAGAAAATCAGGAATGCTTGCAACACGCTGTTCAGAAGAGATCTCCACACTCTCGTAGTCTTATGGATTTACGAACAGACTTGCGGGATTCATGATGGTAGTTCAGAGCTGCTTCAGACATAAGTCGAGTCCATGCCACGTCGTGTTGCGGCACTTCTGCGTGCTCGCGGGAGCCCCACACGATATTAAGCGGGTGTAGCAGTTTCTTTGGCTCGCCACTGTCTATCAGTACTGTGTGTTAACGGAAAGACGAGAGACGAGATACAGGATGCTTCACGAAGAGCAGGGTAGGTAACATCCGCGCTTGTTATTACTAAAGCAGCTGTTATTCTGCTTCCAAGTTTGTTGGTGCTACCTGTTTCGAGGATAGTAATTCCTCAGGATGTGGTTTTAGCTTATAATGCGACTTTCACTCTTGGCCCATTTCGGGAGAAATTCTGCAGTGTACGTTAACGCCAAGAGAATCGGCGGAAAGTGGCCGTTTTCCCGTGCACGGGACTTTCACTGTCCATCGGCAAGACGAAAATATTTGGAGGAAAAATGTTTCAATGAGTTTCACTCCTATTTAATATCACTCCACAGGAGAGACTAGAGATTCGTTGCTGCGATCTGTTGCGGCAAATCACTGAATCTAACCTTTTACCTTCACCGGCTTTCTTGAAGCGGGTTCGATGCACAAAGGGTTCAAATGGTTGAAATGGCTCTGAGCACTATGGGACTCAACATCTGCGGTCATCAGTTCCCTAGAACTTAGAACTACTTAAACCTAACTAACCTAAGGACATCACACACATTCATGCCCGAGGCAGGGTTCGAACCTGCGACCGTAGCGGTCACGCGGTTCCAAACTAAAGCGCCTAGAACCGCATGGCCACATTGGCCGGCCTGTACAAAGGGTCTTGTAGGACGTTTGACAGTTACTATGACAATGATGTCAACTGAGTGAAATAACCTTGCGTACTGTTTTTTTTTTTTTGACAAATCTAATGAATTGACATCATTTGTTTAATTTTCGAGAAGCGAATGTTATGTGGAAGATGGACGGCCGCAATTTAGTGTCTTACGTTCAAGATGTGATCGAGATCTGTGCTTTAGGTAACATATTTTGATAGCAAATTTCAGGTTTTAGTCGGTATCTTATTTCGAGTTACTTTACAGCTAAAACCTCAAATGTGGTTTTTATTCGTGTTTGTGCTATAGATGTGAGCCTATGAATAGCACTGCGTTATACACTGAAAACGTTAGATAATAATAAATTGGAAGCATCCTATAACTACAAATTGTCTTTTATATAGGCCACAGTATTTTAGAAAATTACAAACAAGCAAAGTGAAAATAGACAACCTTAACAGCGTCGACTGTACTGCTTTACACAGGTACGACATCGTTCCAGAGCATTGCTCATTGCATGTGGTTGGGAGCAGATACTGGAATTTCGATGCCTTTACTTGGATTTTGCAGATGGAGGAAAGCATAGGTATAAAACTTCCTGCCATTCTGGGGGCATAGGTATAAAGGTTTACATTGGATTTCTAACATCTAAGTCAGTAAAACAGCACCCATGTTCCTTAGCTCTACCTATCTGGAGCAGGGACATGTTCTCAGGGTGAAATCCAGCGATGATTTTCCGAGCTCATTTATATCTTCTGTCAGTAATACAATTTTTTTTTAAGCTCGGATTTGGAATTAGTACGGTGTACATGAATTTTATAGTTTGGTGATGTACAGCACGAGCGAAGAAGAATTACGAATATTCTATCGTATCTGTCAAACTGGGTTAGGAGTCTGAAATATTGATAAAGAATAGGAGAAGTCCGTCATTTGGACAGAGGATGGCGTCCTGAGACGTACTGTGGTGAGAGTTGCAAGTCGATTTGCGCCACATAAGTGCGTTTTGAAAGAGACTGTTCATTTTAAAAAATTCGTTAATAAGTAGGAAACCGAATAATACGATTGTGCCGTCATTGGATTTACGATACACACACACACAAACACACAGTGCTCATTTTTTTAATACAAGGAAAAGGAAAGACGAGTGACAATCCTCGCCACGGCCGGGAATTAAAAGAAAGCGATCACCTGTATCACAATCCCCGTAGTATGCGGTGACGCATAATAAGTCTTGCATGTAGCCGACAATCATTCCCCCCATTTCGGCGGCAACCGTATTTTGAGTGACAACCATTTATCGGAACGTTATGTGAGTCGTTGCAACCGTTTTATCCGATCGCATCTGGTGCCAGCAGCAAGGGGCCAGTCGACTTCTCAATGTGCAATATGCCAATAAGCATAAACCTTGTACATTATCGTCTTTAAACGATCGGTCTTAATAGTCGTCTCATTACTGGGAAACCCCAGCTGTCTGCCGGATTGTGAAACATCTTGCCTAAATAGTTGGCAAAGTTAGTTCCGTATTCCGGATGACAACGTATGAACTCATGTTTTTTTTTTTTAGGTATATCGAAAATCCAGCACAGACAATACATCTGACAAAAACATGTATGCGTCGCGTGTCCAGCGATTCAGTTGAATACATACGTCTTATCGATGGGAAAGAACGTAGTGTGCGGTAAAAATGTCTATCTGATGTGTTTTCTGTACCTGTGGTATGGCGAAGGATGGCCTACATACAATGCATCATGGTTCAGAGTCTCTCGCCACGCCGCGCACTAAGCCATGTCGTTCTGTCTCCAACAATTCACAGGTTAAGGAAAGGGGAGAATGAACGATATGAATGGCGTACAACCGGTTCCGGGTGACAATTTTGCGGTTGATGAGGATACACCACGTGGATCGCGCTGCCGTTGGCAGCAGTGGCGTATGCACTGTTCGCCAGAAAAGCGTCCAAGCTCTCGTTGGATGTTTGATTACCGTGAGGCTGCGGCCATGGTGACTCATCAAGCAGCGCTACATCTCCTGGGTCGTGGGTGATCTCATGGAAGATACTTCCAGCCGAATATAACTATAATCCACGAAAAATGACGCTACGTGTACAAGTGAAGGCAAGATGTTGCTCGCCGATGTCGGTGGTTCGAACGACGGCGGAAGAAGTTCATCTGTCAGAGCTGATGATGTTACGGTGAGTTTTCGCTGTTTCCAATTCCGAATTATGGCCCGCAGATACAGCGTCAAAGCTTTGACGCTGACGTTCGTAAGATTGAGGGCGCCTTTCCGGAACGGTAGTCGTAATGTGTCGTAAGTGATCTTAAATAACGTCCCAGTAGTGACATAGCACCCAAAGTTAGCCATGAGGTGATCCGCGATACCCTTCAGTAGAGGTGGGGTCTCCGTTAAATGTGGCAGTCGTGACGTAAGGTGAACGCTGGCGTACGCTAGACGTTGCACCATGTCGAGGGCTCTCAATGAATTGTTGCGTATGGACATCGAGCTTTCTGAAGCAGTTGCCGATAGCTCGCCGCCGCTGACTGCCGTAAAGAACGGGTAAATGTGACACCTAGGGATCGTAGCGTTTCCACCGTCTGAAACGATCCTGGGATGGCTTCCAGACCTCGTCCAATGTTTAATATTCTGGACTTCGTCATGTTAACGACACTACCTGTCGCCATCTCGTAAGTGTTGAGATGCCCGTCAGCGTAGGCACGACAAATCAATGATGACTCACGTAGCGTTTTCCATTGAGAGAACGTGGCATAACACGGATGAGCAGGTCGAGTGCTATCAAAAAAGCACCACTGAAAGCGAGCACCCTTATCGGGCAGAGCTGTTAATGTGAATGTTACCACTATTTTTGATGTACCCCCTGGAAACAATGAAGGTGAAGACCGGTGGAACCGCACCCGGCTCATAATTGGCGATAAAATAATCGTGGTTTACCCTGTCGAATGAACGATCAAAGTCCACCAACATTAGAACGTGCCTCGTTCGACACATTACCGTAAGGGCTACGACGTTACGGTACTGACTTAAAGCTGAGTAGGTGATACTTCGCACCCCTTGGCACGCCTGATCAGGGGAGGTAGACCTCGACATCGCTGATTTAACACGAGAAGATAGCAGTCGTGCGAAGGTTTCGTAGTCTTTGATTAGCGTGGTGAGCGGTCGACACTGATTCTCACTGCGATATCCGCCAGACTTTGGAATGGGTAGAATAAAACCCGTCGCAAAATCCGGCACCACGTGCACTCCAAGGCGCGTCAGCTCCTTGTACATCGACACCCACTATGGCACCTTCATTTCCGCAGATTCCGAATACATTTCTACAGTTATCCCATCCGGCGCTGAGGATTTGTGCCCCTCCTTTCTTGAGTGTGAAACACCCCCCTTATATCCTTTATTGGGTCTTGTGTGATTTACTCAAGCCACCAAACAGATAATTATTATGAATATATTACCGTGTGCTAATGGATGAAAGGCAATCGGTTTTTCTGCTGTGCTTTCGGGTGTATTTCAACAGAGTTCGGCTATTCTCAGACGGAATAGCTAATGACTGAAAGTTTTTCTATTATTAAAGACCACAAAGGTTGCGATATACAAACTGTTATGTATTTCCTATTGACACACAAATTCTGAAGCAGTTGCTACCTTCGCCTAACACATTTAATTTTGGTTATATCTTTTATTGGTTGCTGATTTTAAGTATTTAGTAACACGCAATGATGGTGGTTAACATTCACAACAATCCTCAATGCAATCCATGTTTGTTGCGGGCCGACGCGGTTGACGCGAAACACGTAATTCGGCACATGTCACTTTTGGTTTTATATCACTCAGGAATCGGTATTTATGAGGGCTAACCCCAAGACGATAAGGGAACGCGCTCATTTGTCACATTCCGGTGGATTTACAATTTACTCCTCACTCGGCACATCCGCCATTGACACCGTACTCAGCTCGACCGCCATTTTTCTTTTTTTGCGACTCTTCCCAGTACTGCATTCACTCGACACTAATCTCACTGCCTCCTGCAACGCTCGACAGTCGACCCCCGTCTGCTATTGACCCGGTTGTCGGGTACTAATATCTATCTTCATGGGATCACGGATCCCTTACAAGTGGCCCCGTTCTTTCAGCTTCTGTGAGTGGCCACATTAGTGCAGCCTTATCGGTCTCAGTCAGCTCGTTCGCTACTGTTGCAATATGTCCTCCACCATCCTGTGGTCCGTCCTTGCTCCAGCAAAGAGGTGCCGAAAATGCTCCAGAAATCGATCTGCAGTGTCTTTTTGTGTCATCAGTTGACGACTCTCTGAGTCGTGGAGCACCCTGACCAGTGATCGGTGGTAACGTTGTGTTCTCGCGGCACACGATGAATCGAGCAGCGTTACCCAGCCGTGTTGCCTAGACACCTAACCCGGATCGAAATGCCTCCCAGTCGTCGCTTGATCGATAGGATGCGTGCCTTGGCATGATGAACTTCTGCATGAGCTTCTGGAGACGGATTCCGAAATGACAACTCACGAAGCATCGTCTAATAGTGATCAGGAGTGTCCGTTATCCGTCTCGTCATATCCCGATCTATTATACTAGAGCTCTTCGTATCATAGGTTTAGCACATACTAACCTCCAGTGACACACCGAGGCGTAAGCTGGAATGCGGCGTTCACACGTGGCCCTAATCTTGCTGACGACTTTCGGTTCAAGAATGGTTCAAATGGCTCTGAGCACTATGGGACTTAACATCTGAGATCATCAGTCCCCTAGAACTCAGAACTGCAATAAACCTAACATCCATGCCCGAGGCAGGATTCGAACCTGCGACCGTAGCGGTCGCGCGGTTCCAGACTGAAGCGTCCAGAACCGCTCGGCCACTCCGGCCGGGCGCCTTCCGGGATCCGCTAACAGTGACATGTGCCGCGGCTTCTCCACACTTTTGTTGAGGGACGGATATGGTATACAGATAAGCTGGACGGTCGCTAAAGGTAGTGTACTATCGTTCACCATCGACCGCCTTGTGTCATAAGCTAACAGAAACATATATCCGATGAAGTCGGCCCGCCAAGTGACTACTGAAAAATGTATATCCCTTACGATTCCCATGGATTCCGTCCCATCTGACGGGTAAGTCAATTTCCCGACGTATCTCTTGTAGCTAACAACAGGCATCATCCTGTGTAGCTTTATCCCTTGGGGGTAATACACAGTTGAAGTCTCCACCCATCAGTAAATGATCGAATTCGCCGGTAAATAAGGCCACGATCTCTTCTGACTAATATTTCGCACCTGTCCTCTGTTTTCTGTGCTGAATGGGGCATAATTGTTGACAATACGGACCCCGTAAACTGTCACCGCTAGTTCCTGTGTCAGAGGTATATAAGCCAACCCGCGAACTGGGATCTCCTCCTCGTCCGATATCGCCGTTCCACTGTCGCTGTCCGAGCTCGTGTAGTTCCTGGAACACAGTAGTACAGATTTCCTGCACCATCGGTATGTCCATATAGCACGTCCTGGAAAATCTGTTGTTTCACAGGCGATCTAATAGTATTAACGGTAACTGTCCCTGTTTTGTATGCCTGCGTCATACATCTTTCGCACAATCGCAAACCAGCGAAAATCTACAAGTCACATCCAGAGCACGTCCGGGGTTGGCCATCATAAGTGACAATGGCTCTACAACCGGCTATCTTTAAATAGGAGGGAACATGTTTTGTAGGGGCGATTCGCATCTGACGATCGCCGGTGAGCTCTGGATACTTACTAAAATTGCCCACCGTTCGGCTTTATAACTAATTACGCTGCCGTATGGCTGGAGCGATTCAATTATCAGTGGTACGGGAACGGAAGGACAGCTCGAAGACTCGAATAGTGCGCACGCCGAGACCTACATGAGCCACTAACACGCCGTTAATACGACCATCAAACGTCAAAACTGGAGTCCTCGTTTGGCTGCTTCTTTAATCGTATCACATGCTGCGTCGTTGACCATCTTGAGATAAACATTGCTACTCACGATTGACAAACGAATTCCAATGAAATTCGTGTAATTAATATCCACCTAATCCGTCAAGAAACGTTCGATTTCGAATACTTTCGGTCTTGCCTGCTCATTTGAGAACGTGAACTGTAACGTGGTTTTTCGAAACGTATGTGCCGTTGCTATCGGCTTCAACAAGTTGCACACACGAGCACCAGTGTGTAAACAGTGCCTCTACCTCGAGCGCTTCGCATCCGGACATTAGTAGGTGTGACCTGCTCCGCTGCCAGAGGCAGACTGGGGATTGTAACCCGGGATCTCCTGCTTACTGGGCAGTTGCGTCAACCACCTCGGCACCCAGACACAGTGTTTGCTAGCAATATCTCGGTAGGCGCCTCGGCCGACCCACTCTCCCACCTACCACCAACTAACCACAGTCCCCATCCGTGTCCTCCATACTCGCTACTTTGTCCGAAAAAACAGACACCACGCACTCGTATAAATGTAACGAATATTTACATTTCGTTAGTCGGTATTCATAGACTGTCATGACAGAACGCGTAACTCCGGACGTCTCATCTGATTAGGATCTTGTCGACAACAACGAGAGAAAATGAAAACCAGTAGTCCGAGCTGCAATCTGTAATTCCACTTGACTAAGGACACTACTAGAATCCAAGTGGAGCAGTAAGCTACCGTATCCGTTTCTAAATCTACATCTACGTGATTACTCTGCTGTTCACATTAAAGTCCCTGGCAGAGGGTTCAATCAACAACCTACCTGCTGTCTCTCTACCGTTCCACTCTCGAACGGCACGCGGGAAAAACGAGCACTTAAATTTTTCTGTGCGACCCCTGATTTCTCTTATTTTATCGTGATGACCATTTCTCCCTATGTAGGTGGGTGCCAACAGAATGTTTTCGCAATCGGAGGAGAAAACAGGTGATTGAAATTTCATCCCGTCGCAACGAAAAACGCCTTTGTTTTAATGATTGCCACTCCAATTCACGTATCATGTCTGTAACACTATCTCCTCTATTTCTCGATAATACAAAACGAGCTGCCATTCTTTGTACTTTTTTTATGTCATCCGTCAGTCCCAACTGACAGCAATACTCCAGAATAGGGCGGAAACTCGTACTGTAAGCAGTCTCTTTGGTAGACCTGTTTTCCAATTTAGGTTACTTGTAATTGCAATCCCTAAGTATTTAGCTTAATTTACAGCCTTAAGATCTGTGTGCCTTATCGCGTATTCTAAATTTAGCGTATTTCTTGTAGTACTCATGTGAATATTGTGGCCGTGCGGTTGTAGGCGGTTCAGTCTGGAACCGCGTGACCGCTACGTTCGCAGGTTCGAATCCTGCCTCGGGCATGGATGTGTGTGATGTCCTTAGGTTAGTTAGGTTTAAGTAGTCTGATGACGACAGATGTTA
Source organism: Schistocerca gregaria (assembly GCF_023897955.1). Taxonomy (NCBI): domain Eukaryota; kingdom Metazoa; phylum Arthropoda; class Insecta; order Orthoptera; family Acrididae; genus Schistocerca; species Schistocerca gregaria. The sequence goes on from NC_064923.1 coordinate 736,210,220, forward strand.
AGTCCCATAGTGCTCAGAGCCATTTGAACCGTCATGTGAATAACATAACACTTTTCTTTATTCAGGGTCAATTGCCACTTTTCGCACCATACAGATATCTTATCCAAATCATTTTGTAAGTCGTTTTGATCATCTGATGACTTTACAAGACGGTAAATGACAGCATCATCTGCAAACAATCTAAGACGCCTACTCAGATTGTCTCCTATGTCGTTAATATAGATCAGGAACAACAGAGGGCCTATAACACTTCGTTGGGGAACTTCTGTTTTACTCGATGACTTTCCGTCTATTACTATGAACTGTGACATTTCTGACGGGAAATCACGAATCCAGTCGCACAACTGAGGCGATACTCCGTAGACACGCAGTTTGGTTAGAAGACGCTTGTGAGGAACGGTGTCGAAACCCTTCCGGAAATCTAAAAATATGGAATCAATTTGACATCCCCTGTCGATAGCACTTATTACTTCATGAGTATAAAGAGCTAGTTGTGTTTCACAAGAACTATATTTTCTGCAATTGCGCTGACTATGTGTCAATAAATCGTTTTCTTCAAGGTACTTCATAATGTTCGAATACAGTATACGTTCCAAAACCCTACTGCAAATCGACGTTAGTGATATAGGCCTGTAATTCAGCGGATTATTCCTACTTCCCTTTTGGGTATTGGTGTGACTTGAGGAATTTTCCAGTAGTTAGCTTCGGATCTTTCTGTGAGCTAGTGGTTGTATATAATTGCTAAATATGGTGCTATTTTATCAGCATACTTTGAGAGGAACCTGACTGGTATACAGTCTGGACCGGAGGCCTTTCCTTTATTAAGAAATTTAAGCTGCTTTGTTACACCGAGGATATCTACTCCTATTGTTGAATGTAGAACCGTGTGAGTATGACATTCCGTTCGTTTGCCACAGTTCTATATGAACTCTGCCATATGAGGGAGAATCAGCGTGTAGACGTCAACGCAGAAGTGCGGTGCTAATTCTCTCTGTATTAGATGTCCAAATTTGGCCAGAGTTCTAGACCAATTGGTAGCAACATTTGGCATTCTCCCAAATAAATGAATAGCTATGACCAGATATTTGTTTAATAACAACCAGTACCCAAAAGCACAATGTCTGAAGTGAACACTGCAATATGGCTCTGTTTCTTCTTCCTTCCTCGTGTTAAAATACGACTACACTTAAGGTGTAAACAGCCTCTCACCTGCCTGCTTATCCGGACAACACGTCTCGCTACAAATTAACCTTCCTAATTGCTTCATGTGTGAGTAAACTTAAATGATATACTTCGAAGAAAGCTCCCTGATTGTTATAATAATTTAACATAATAACTAGAATTCCAAAGGTTTCTGTAATAAACCTCTCCAGCAGCCGAGAACACTAATCATCGTAACTACTTCGTGAATTTACACGTCGTTATTCACAACGTTTTATCTATGGATTCGTGGCACGCCTTAATGAATGGGGAAAACCCCTCTAACAGCATATTAGACAAGATTTATCCACAGGAAATTAAATGAAAGGGCATATGGCACGCTCACTGCATGGCTCTGAAACATCTTTGAAAGAAACGGACATGAATTCCTGTGAAATCTGTGAAGCAGAAATGAAAATCAATCGCAGGATTAAGCCGTAACTTTGGCCGACGTTCGTAATTGGCCGTCTGGAAAGCGGCAACAACTGAAGCGGTTAATAACGCGCTATTCCCCGCAAGATCAGCACGATTGGTGCAAGCTGGTCACGGTAGCTTTTAACTCACCGCACCGACAGACAAAATAAATGCACAGGTGGGCGTTCCGAAGTTACGACGGGAGAAATTCTTTATAATTGGAAAGCTGCTGCGGAAAGAACATTTTCTGTATTTTACGCTCTATCCGATCTGAGCCCACAACTGAACAGAGATAATTGTTTCGCTAGAGGGCTTGACAGGCAGAAAGAAAGAAGGAACTCTGAAATAGAAATAGTGGCCACTGGGGGATACAACTCCCTCCCTTGCCCCGAGACACAATCTGGTCAACAATTCGATAGCCAAGTGGATATCGAGCACGTCAGCAGTATCTGTAGTATGCAGTCCACCTTTTAAAAACCTGGACTCAGATTCTCAGTCGTAGGTTCTATTGACCACTTCAGTGCTATGTATTGCTTTACTTGCACTGTTTAATATTAAAATACAGCACTTTACAATTATATCCCCTTCTTCCTCCTGAGTTTTCATTAGCATGAATATTTAAACGGATATTTTTATTTTTGTTTGCAAATGACAAAATTTTATATTTTTACTTCCTTACTCTTTCACCGATCTGTTGCTACATGGAAGGGCTATTCAGCTTTCACTGAGGCAGAAATCTGTGTGGTGTTTTGTACATACGTATACAAAAGTTTGGCATAGGTGGAAGTAAAGGTAACGGGCAACAAAAAAATACCTTAGGAGCAAACGGAGATCGGGCCATTGTAGCTCCAAGCTGATACCAACTGGATAACGAGTCACTTGTATTTGATTAATTAAAAAATACTCTTCCTTTTGCAAGACACTGCATTTATAAGACAGTACATGCTATCAGCTCTTAGGGGAAGCTCTTGAACTATTTACGAGACGAAAAAAAATTGATTCCAAAGACACACTTTTTCATTTCTTAATACTCTTGAAAAGTGATTTTCTCTTGCTTTCTAAGCATTTCTGGTTTGTGTAGATCAGAGTACTATAAAATGAAATGTACAGCTTCATCACCTACAAAATTGCCTCGCTTGTGCAGTATTGTGGCCAGTCTCCATATTCGCTGCCCCATAAAGCACAGTTTCCCGGTTCCAATCCAACTTCGTGTGTTCGTCTGCATTTAAAATTTGGCGATGGTTGCTGTCCTTCTTTGTTAATACACAATAATAATAGTATATAGGTTTAGCTTATTCTGTTATTCTCGTAGATAATCTGAAGATGCCACACGAATGCGAAATGCGTTGTTACTAAAGGAATAAGTTGCAGCCAAGAGTATTTTAATTGGAATTCAAATAGGACCTAATGCTTACACATCTGACGAAAAAGAACAATAACAACAAAACAAGTGTAACATATGGTTATCAACAATATTTGTCACTTGGTTTCACTTCTCACTTCAGCTCATTCAATACTGCTCATTCTCACCACCACCCTCCGGATTTCCTTCAAGCGAGGCAGGCAGGAACTTCGTGAGCGATATCCCTCCATTACTTTCTGTCCTGGTATAGCTTTTCTCTCTCCACTGCATTTCACGTTATTACTGTCCTCTTGAGATCTTCATTAATCTTGTCTGCCCATCTCTTCCTAGGCCTCCCAATCGGTCTTTTCTCCTGGTGCCTCCATTTACAAACACTGGCGTGGAGTTCTAGTCTGGTGGTCATAAAAATCGGACTGGCGTACGGGTCAAGACGCTGTAGTCATGTACGGGACCACCACTTGAAACATCCCTTAGAAAAATTAACGAATGACTGTGAAAATCAAATAACGCAAGGGGTTGACCAGCAAACATCTGAGCAAAACTGAACGTACTCAGACATTTCTCTCTTTACTTATTCTGATCATCCCTAAACTGACACACAATATTTTTAGCGCAACGAAATCTGACTTTCAATAATCCCTACAAAAGAATTTCCCTGACTAACAATAACCTATACCTTTCATGAATCACTTACCTCACAAAAATCTTCGTTATTCGAGCTACTGCAATACAGCGAGCGCCACTACTGCCAGCTTAATAGTGTTCAAAAGTAATAACATATATAGAAGTTCATGACATACAGTCTTACAAGTTTACTGTCTCTGATGGACACACGTCCAGATCATCCGCTCTCAAAACTCCGCCATTTCTCTCCCCACATCCACCACTGCTGGCGGCTAACCTCCAACTCCGCAACGCTACGCGCTTTTCACATCAAACTGCCAAACACTACAATAGCAAATATTCCAACAATGCAAACCAGCCACAGACTGCACACAGCATAGTCAGTGATTATCATACAGAGCGCTACGTGGCGTTACCGACATAAAAACCTAAACAGCCTACCACTATTCAGGAAACAGTATAAACACGCTCGCGGGATGGACCCCGTTCTGGAGGAGCATAACCACCAGTGATGGGTGCGACCCGCGAATCGTGATAATCACAGTCAGTAAAAAACACAGATGTGGCGCGAACTGTGACGTCATGGCTGACCCTCTGGACTCACTGCGCCGAACATGGCTCTGAGCACTATGGGACTTAACATCTGAGGTCATCAGTCCCCTAGACTTAGAACTACTTATACCTAACTACCCTAAGGACATCACACACATCTGTGCCTGAGGCAGGATTCGAAGCTGCGACCGTAGCGAAGGCGCGGTTCCGGATTGAAGCGCCTAGAACCGCTCAGCCACACCGGCCGGCTCAGACCTTTCAGCAGCTATGACGATTTCAGTATCATATACTTCAATAATTGTCACGGTTATAACATTCTGAGAAACCGGTAAAGAAATTAAATTTCTTTTATACAGTTGGTTGCTTATTGTTTTGTTACATTGTAAGTAGACTGTTTAGGTTCTTACAGGGTGTTTCAAAAATGACCGTTATATTTGAAACGGCAATACAAACTAAACGAGCAGCGATAGAAATACACCGTTTGTTGCAATATGCTTGGGACAATTACAGTAGTTACAATTGTCAACAACAGATGGCGCTGCGGTCTGGGAAACTCTATAGTACGATATTTTCCACATATCCACCATGCGTAGCAATAATATGGCGTAGTCTCTGAATGAAATTACCCGAAACCTTTGACAACGTGTCTGGCGGAATGGCTTCACATGCAGGTGAGATGTACTGCTTCAGCTGTTCAATTGTTTCTGGATTCTGGCGGTACACCTGGTCTTTCAAGTGCCCCCACAGAAAGAAGTCACAGGGGTTCATGTCTGGCGAATAGGGAGGCCAATCCACGCCGCCTCCTGTATGTTTCGGATAGCCCAAAGCAATCACACGATCATCGAAATATTCATTCAGGAAATTAAAGACGTCGGCCGTGCGATGTGGCCGGGCACCATTTTGCATAAACCACGAGGTGTTCGCAGTGTCGTCTAAGGCAGTTTGTACCGCCACAAATTCACGAAGAATGTCCAGAGAGCGTGATGCAGTAATCGTTTCGGATCTGAAAAATGGGACAATGATTCCTTTGGAAGAAATGGCGGCCCAGACCAATACTTTTTGAGGATGCAGGGACGATGGAACTGCAACATGGGGCTTTTCGGTTCCCCATATGCGCCAGTTCTGTTTATTGACGAAGCCGTGCAGGTAAAAATAAGCTTCGTCAGTACACCAAATGCTGCTCACATGCATATCGCCGTCATCAATCCTGTGTACTATATCGTTAGCGAATGTCTCTCGTGCAGCAATGGTAGCGGCGCTGAGGGGTTGCCGCATTTGAATTTTGTATGGATAGAGATGTAAACTCTGGCGCATGAGACGATACGTGGACGTTGGCGTCATTTGGACCGCAGCTGCAACACGGCGAACGGAAACCCGAGGCCGCTGTTGGATCACCTGCTGCACTATCTGCGCGTTGCCCTCTGTGGTTGCCGTACGCAGTCGCCCTACCTTTCCAGCACGTTCATCCGTCACGTTCCCAGTCCGTTGAAATTTTTCAAAGAGATCCTTTATTGTATCGCCTTTCGATCCTTTGGATACATTAAACCTCCGTTGAAAACTTCGTCTTGTTGCAACAACACTGTGTTCTAGGCGGTGGAATTCCAATACCAGAAAAATCCTCTGTTCTAAGGAATAAACCATGTTGTCCACAGCACACTTGCACGTTGTGAACAGCACACGCTCACAGCAGAAAGACGACGTACAGGATGGCGCACCCACAGACTGCGTTGTCTTCTATATCTTTCACATCACTTGCAGCGCCATCTGTTGTTGAAAATTGTAACTACTGTAATTTCGAAAGTTTATCCGCCTGAAAATGTACTGTTGTCCCAAGCATATTGCAACAAACGGTGTATTTCTATCGCTGCTCGTTTAGTTTTTATTGCCGTTTCAAATATACCGGTCATTTTTGAAACACCCTGTATATTGGTAACGCCGCCGCCACATAGCGCTCTGTATGAGAATCACTGGCTGTGCTGTCTGCAGTCTGTGGCTGGTTGGCATTGTTGTAATACTCGCTATTGTAGCGTTGAGCAGTTGGCTGTTAGCGGCGCGTAGCGTTGCGCAGTTGGAGGTGAGCCGCCAGCAGTGGTGAATGTGGGGAGAGAGTTGGCGGAGTTTTGAAATTTGTAAGAATGGATGTCATGAACTGATATATATATATATATATATATATATATATATATATATATATATATATATTTATATATATTATGACTATTAAGGTAAATACATTGTTTGTTCTCTATTAAAATCTTTCATTCGCTAACTATGCCTATCAGTAGTTAGTGTCTTCCGTAGTTTGAATCTTTTATTTAGCTGGCAGTAGTGGCGCTCGCTGTATTGCAGTAGTTCGAGTAACCAAGATTTTTGTGAGGTAAGTGATTTGTGAAACGTATAAGTTAATGTCAGTCAGGGCCATTCTTTTGTAGGGATTATTGAAAGTTAGATTGCGTTGCGCTAAAAAATATTGTGTGACAGTTTAAGCACAGTCTTGTATAAATTTTTCTAAGGGGATGTTTCAACATGTGACTACAGTTGCTGAGGATGAGTGAAATACTAAGTCTGCACAACTCTGATGCTCTACGGGACGTAATCTATCGATGAGTGACTTAAGTTGCATCTTAAGGACTGCCTTTCTCTCCGAGCTGTCTTTCTCACCTCCGCCCACTGTGCCATGTGGTTCGGTCTGTTTGCCGGGTGTGCTCTCATGTACTGTACAGTAATTGTATTGTACCTTTAATGACGTCGACATTGAATTATTTCAAGTCCAGCTTTCCTACGCGGGTGTGGCGGATATGAGATAGGAGGAAGGCGAGGGTACGTACCAGGTCGAGCAGAAGCACTGCCAGTAGAGTTATTAGGTGACCAGGCCAACTTCCTAGTTGATTACTGCTTTATGGAAGCTGACGAGTAATTGCGAGGCTTGCGGCGGCGGGCAGCTCTTCCTCTTCGCCGCCGTTAACAGCCATCCGTCACGGACGGTCGGCCGTCTGCTGGGCGGCGACGTGGGTGGCCCGAGGCCCGTTTGGCGCGTGCGGCAGTGGCGGCGCGATTTGCGGCGGAATGAGCGATGGGCGGCGCCTCCCTGCTGCAGTGGCCGGGGGCGGGTGGGCGACGGCGGTGGCGGCGCGTGCCAGGCGCCGCATCGACCGCCGTGGCCCACATTCCCTCCCTGGCCGGCCGCGCCGCGCCGCTCTATCTGCTCTGCGTCCTCCTCCTTGGCACACACCTCACAGGTCACACCTCTAAAAACTAAGTGACGGTCAATAAAAGACTTTGCCTTGCCGAAAAAAAGAACCTCGCTTTTCGACGACGACGTCCTCTTTTCGGTGCATTCACTTTGTTACACATTTTTGCAGTGAGTACGTCGGATCACTGAACGGCTAACCTGCAAATTCTGTACAGTATACAGCTACAGCACATGATGAGCACACCAGACAAAACATTAGTCATCCTAGAGGACGTCAGACCGAATCAGGTGGCGCAGTAGTTAGCACAACCCACTCGCTTTTTTTTAGGTGCACGATCGTCTTCCTTCTCCATCCTTCCCTAATCTGATGGGACTGATGACCTTGCTGTTTAGTCCCCTTCCCCCAGACCAACCACCTAAGCTCAGGGCGTCCAGCTAACACTGAGTAACACCGCCCCTAGCTGTGATAATATCCCCAGCTCGGCGAGGAAGACAGTTCTTAAGATCCAACTGAAGTCACTCACCGATAGAGCATCAGATTCAAATGGCTCTGAGCACTATGGGGCTTAACATCTATGGTCATCAGTCCCCTAGAACTTAGAACTACTTAACCTAAATAACCTAAGGACATCACACAACACCCAGTTATCACGAGGCAGAGAAAATACCTGACGCCGCCGAGGGCATCAGAACTGTGCAGACTTAGTATTTCATCCACCCTCAGCAACTGTCGTCATAACTTACTTTGTGTTCTGCCGTACGGCTGGTCCTGTCATGGGGGAAGGCTCGTCAGAGAGGTTTTAACATTTTAATGTTCGGGTAATAAGTTCCCGTCTCTTTATCTAAGAATAGACGATGAATGCAGCTAGTCGCTATCTCTGTGTAATGTCTTGTCTGTATAGACGTGTATCTGTTGTCTTTAAGATCCCTTCACCTTCACACACAAATCTATACAGTAAAGTAAGGCCCTCCCAGTTCTTGGCTGATCCGTGATAAGACAGGCGAAAAATTAGACTATTGGAGGATTATTAGTATTATCTCTATTGTCATTCGCTCTCTCTCTTTCTCTCCTTTATTTATGTACAGTTTTTAATATAATATTTCATTACGTGAAATCAGGCAAATAGGATCTTTGGTGGAGTCTGTCTTGGTAATCAGCGGCTGGCTTGCTGTAAGAGATCTTTACATTTATTTTTACTCTTAAACACTGCAGTCAGTCAGGAGAATCAATCGTTTGGACAATTTGTTCCTTTTACGAAAGATTGCGATTTCCAGATGTGTACGAAGCCTTTTTGGACGATTTAACACAGATCAGTGATTGCAGGCTCTCTTCGACACAGCTGAAACTTCCCCACTAATTACAGGGCCAACGTGATCATCAAATGATTCAGAAAAAACTCATTCGTTCATTCACTCCAGAACAAAAAAGTCACAAACCTTATTTATGAAGGAAATTGTGTATTAAATCCATCTCAATTACATGTCCAGATCTCCGGTGATTCCACGCCTTAATTATTTTCCGTTTACAGTCTCTTTCTCTTCAAACAAACCGCTAGCGGCACAAATATTAATTCGCTTGCCTTAGCGAGAAGAAAAGCAGAATATGTATCTCTCAGAAACACGTCAATCCCTCAACAGATACTCCAGAAGCTGTCCCATTTTCCACTCTCACAACCATGGAGAATGCATATATGCATCTCTGTTATTTAAAAGAATAAACGGACTAGAAAATCTTTGGCGTCGTCGAGCTGTCGCCGCATATATTACGGGAAAATCAGATCAGATAACTTTTCCAAAATTGAATTAATGTGGATGGTTTGATTGAAAACGATAAATTGGTGCGTGGTAGAGGGTATTTTTTGTGGAGACATTACAAGGTCCACCACATGAGCGTCTAGGGAAGTGATCCCTGAATATGGAAGTTAATAGGAATATAAAAAAAGGGAGGAAGGTTTATCTGTTTAGCAAGAGTAATAGAAGGCAGATTTCAGACTACGTAACAGATCAAAACGAAAATTTCTGTTCCGACACTGACAATGTTGAGTGTTTATGGATAAAGTTCAAGGAGATCGTAAAATGCGTTTTAGACCGGTACGTGCCGAGTAAAACTGTGAGGGACGGGAAAAACCCACCGTGGTACAATAACAAAGTTAGGAAACTACTGCAAAAGCAAAGAGAGCTTCACTCCAAGTTTAAACGCAGCCAAAACCTCTCAGACAAACAGAAGCTAAACGATGTCAAAGTTAGCGTAAGGAGGGCTATGCGTGAAGCGTTCAGTGAATTCGAAAGAAAAATTCTATGTACCGACTTGACAGAAAATCCTAGGAAGTTCTGGTCTTACGTTAAATCAGTAAGTGGCTCGAAACAGCATATCCAGACACTCCGGGATGATGATGACATTGAAACAGAGGATGACACTCGTAAAGCTGAAATACTAAACACCTTTTTCCAAAGCTGTTTCACAGAGGAAGACCGCACTGCAGTTTCTTCTCTAAATCCTCGCACAAACGAAAAAATGGCTAAGATCGCAATAAGTGTCCAAGGAATAGAAAAGCAACTGGAATCACTCAACAGAGGAAAGTCCACTGGACCTGACGGGACACCAATTCGATTCTACACAGAGCACGCGAATGAACTTGCCCCCTTCTAACAGCCGTGTACCGCAAATCTCTAGAAGAACGGAAGGTTCCAAATGATTGGAAAGAGCACAGGTAGTCCCAGTCTTCAAGAAGGGTCGTCGAGCAGATGCGCAAAACTATAGACCTATATCTCTGACGTCGATCTGTTGTAGAATTTTAGAACATGTTTTTTGCTCGAGTATCATGTCGTTTATGGAAACCCAGAATCTACTCTGTAGGAATCAACATGGATTCCGGAAACAGCGATCGTGTGAGACCCAACTCGCTTTATTTGTTCATGAGACCCAGAAATTATTAGATACAGGCTCCCAGGCAGATGCTATTTTCCTAGACTTCCGGAAGGCGTTCGATACAGTTCCTCACTGTCGCCTGATAAACAAAGTAAGAGCCTACGGAATATCAGACCAGCTGTGTGGCTGGATTGAAGAGTTTTTAGCAAACAGAACGCAGCATGTTTTTATCATGGGAGAGACGTTAAAATAACCTCTGGCGTGCCACAGGGGAGTGTTATGGGACCATTGCTTTTCACAATATATATAAATGACCTAGTAGATAGTGTCGGGAGTTCCATGCGGCTTTTCGCGGATGATGCTGTAGTATACAGTGAAGTTGCAGCATTAGAAAATTGTAGCGAAATGCAGGAAGATCTGCAGCGGATAGGCACTTGGTGCAGGGAGTGGCAACTGACCCTTAACATAGACAAATGTATTGTATTGCGAATGCATAGAAAGAAGGATCCTTTATTGTATGATTATATGATAGCGGAACAAACACTGGTAGCAGTTACTTCTGTAAAATATCTGGGAGTATGCGTGCGGAACGATTTGAAGTGGAATGATCATATAAAATTAATTGTTGGTAAGGCGGGTACCAGGTTGAGATTCATTGGGAGAGTCCTTAGAAAATGTAGTCCATCAACAAAGGAGGTGGCTTACAAAACACTCGCTCGACCTATACTTGAATATTGCTCATCAGTGTGGGATCCGTACCAGATCGAGTTGACGGAGGAGTTAGAGAAGATCCAAAGAAGAGCGGCGCGTTTCGTCACAGGGTTATTTGGTAACCGTGATAGCGTTACGGGGATGTTTAACAAACTGAAGTGGCAGACTCTGCAAGAGAGGCGCTCTGCATCGCGGTGTAGCTTGCTCGCCAGGTTTCGAGAGGGTGCGTTTCTGGATGAGGTATCGAATATATTGCTTCCCCCTACTTATACCTCCCGAGGAGATCACGAGTGTAAAATTAGAGAGATTAGAGCGCGCACGGAGGCTTTCAGACAGTAGTTCTTCCCGCGAACCATACGCGACTGGAACAGGAAAGGGAGGTAATGACAGTGGCATGTAAAGTGCCCTCCGCCACACACCGTTGGGTGGCTTGCGGACTATAAATGTAGTTGTAGATCTAAATGTAGATGTGGTTTCCCGTTGCCTTCCACTGATGATGAAATGATAATGAGGACAACATAACACCCTGAGCGGAGAAAATTTCCGACCCAGCCGGGAATCGAATCCTGGCCCCTTGGCATGTGTAGTCATATTTAACAAAACAATAAGCAACCAACCGTAAGGTAAGGTTCCTGTCGAAAGAGAGGCTTCTTCGAAGACCTGCCTCGATTCCTCTGTGAAGTTTTGTTGGTTGATTGGGGGGAGGGGCCAAACAGAGAGGTCATCTGTCCCATCAGATTAGGGAAGCATGGGTATGGAAGTCGGCCGTGCCCTTTCAAAGGAAACATCCCGATATAGGAGGGCTGGATGCGGGTTTGAACCGTCGTCTTCCGGAATACGAGTCCAGTATGCTGACACCACTGCGCCACCTCTCTCGGATCTATGATTGTCAACAATAGCACACACTACCGGTCGTCAGCCAGCACCCAGTGTTGCCAAAGATTGGCCATCTTCAACATCTACATCTATGTCTACATCTACGTCGATACTCTGAAAATCACATTCAAGTGCCTGGCAGAGGGTTCATCGAACCACCTTCACAATTCTCTATCATTCCAATCTCATATAGCACCCGGAAAGAATGAACACCTATGTCTTTCCGTAAGAGCTCTGATTTCCCTTATTTTATCGTGGTGATCGTTCCTCCCTATGTAGGTCGGTGTCAACAAAATATTTTCCCATTCGGAGGAGACAGATTGGATTTCGTGAGAAGATTAAATCGCAACGAAAAACGCCCTTCATTTAATGATTTCCAGCCCAAATCCTGTATCATTTCTGTGACACTCTCTCCCATATTTCGCGATAGTACAAAACGTGCTGCCTTTGGTTCAAATGGCTCTGAGCAGTATGGGACTTAACGTCTGAGGTCCTCAGTCCCCTAGAACTTAGAACTACTTAAACCTAACTAACCTAAGGACATCACACACATCCATTCCCGAGGCAGGATTCGAACCTGCGACCGTAGCAGCAGCGCGGTTCCGGACTGAAGCGCCTGGAACCGCTCGGCCACAACGGCCGGCGTACTGCCTTTCTTTGAACTTTTTCGATGTACTCCGTCAGTCATGCCTGGTAAGGATCCCAAACCGCGCTGCAGTATTTTGAAAGAGGACGTACAAGCGTAGTGTAAGCAGTGTCCTTAGTACGTCTGTTACATTTCCTAAGTGTCCTGTCAATAAAATGCAGTCTTTGGTTAGCCATCCCCACAACATTTTTCGTGTGTTCCTTCCAATGTAAGTTGTTCGTAATTGTAATAGCTAGCTATTTAGTTGAATTTACGGCTTTTAGATTAGACTGATTTATCGTGTAACCGAAGTTTAACGAATTCTTTTTAGCAGTCTCTTGGATTTCCTCACATTTTTCACTATTTAGGGTCATCTGCCACTTTTCGCACCAATCAGATACTTTTCTAAATCGTTTTGCAGTTTGTTTTGATCATCTGATGACTTTATTAGTCGATAAACAACAGCTTCATCTGCAAACAACGAAGAGGGCTGCTCAGATTGTCTCCATCATTTATATAGATAAGAAATAGCAAAAGGCCTTGGGGAACGCCAGAAATCTCTTACGATTTACTCGATGACTTTCCGTCAATTGCAACGAACTGTGACCTCTCTGTCAGGAAATCACAGATCCAGTCACGTAACTGAGACGATATTCCATAAGCACACAATTTCACAACGAGCCGCTTATGTGGTACAGTGTCAAAAGCCTTCCGGAAATCCAGAAATACGGAATCGATCTGAAATCCCTTGTCAATAGCACTCCACACTTCATGTGAATAAAGAGCTACTTGTGTTTCACAGGAACGATGTTTTGTACATCCATATTGACTGTGTGTCAGTAGACCGTAATCTTAACCGTAAATTGTTCCACGAAGACACAGAGAGACCGTTAAAAAAGATAGGATTTCCACTGTATTCTCCTAACTCACTAGTATTAATGATTGTAACGCCGTACTGGTGTGGTAGGCTCATTGCAAAACCGTGTTCGCAATATAAAATTACGTGCTGTGGACGGAGACTGGGTATTGTTGAGCATTGCAGTGCGAGTTGCCTTCAATGACGTGTCTCGAATTTTGTCCATCTTAGGCCTAAGTAGACCAACGTGAACAAAATTCAAGTAATGGTTCATTGTACGTTTTGTATTTTGATCATCAGTCAAATGTATTTTTGTGTACCTTCGAAGGCCACATTTCTACTTTTAGCGACCTTGATTTCGAAAATGCCAAAAAAACAACAGAAATAAAAAGTATGAAATACACTGACACTCATTTAGAACTGTGTACTATTTAACAGCTATTACACTCTTTCCCATGCACGGAAACTGCCTGGTCCCATAAAGGAAACCAGTCGGCTTCATCGGGATGATTTTTTTATTTATTTACTCCGATAGACAGCAATTTACAAATAATATCAAATAATATAAGTACATGATTAAGTTCCACATCACATCACTTCACAAACAATATAAGTACAGCATTAAATTCCATAAGACATCCAAAATTCCTCCGTTTGAACTGCTGTACCATTGGCGGTAACCAGATCGTCCATCGGCCATGGGGCTGGGAGGTTTCTACAGCTGAATAGGTGTTGATCATCTTGTTGCTCGCCACATTAGCATAGTTCATTTCCTGGGGAGTAACCCCATTTCTTCAAATTGACTTTGCATCGGGATACATCAGTTCTCAGCCTGTTGAGGACCTTCCATGTTTTATATGGAAAGTGAAGTCCTTTATCAAGCTCTTCTTTAGGGTTGTTCCAGTAGCTCTCTGAGGGTGAGTTACGCCAAAGCTGTATTCGACGATTTGTAGGTGACGTTAAAAGAGGTTCTGTTGAAAGGGAGATACTCTTTCTTGATGTTAATCTTGGATGTTGGTATTCACATCCGAACAAGGGGTGTCTTGGATCTGTCTCCTGTTTACCCTTCTGCTTTTCTCCTGCTGTTCTTCTTCTGATATGTGGAGGTGCAGTGCCCATGAAATGATATGTTTTATTAATAAGCGTTGCCCGCAAACAGCCAGTGACAATGCGTCCTGTTTCATTAAGGGCCATGTCCACTTGTCTGGCACGGTTGGAGCTCTGCCACACGGGTGCTGCGTATTCAGCAGCAGAGAAGCACAAGGACAGTGCAGATGTACGAAGAACATATGGTTGTGTGCCCCCAATTGTTACCTGTCAGTTTCCGAATGATGTTGTTCCTAGGAGATATTTTCATTTTTAGGTCCTTGCAGTGGACTTTGAACGTGAGGGAACGGTCTAGCTTTACTCGCAGGTGTTTTGGGGTATAGCAGTCGGTCAGTTGTCCTCTGCAGGTTATGTTTAGGTTCCTTCTAGCATTTCTCTTCCATAAATGGAAAGCACACACTTGTGTTTTAGAGGGATTTGTTTTCAGGTACTTGTGATCATAACAGGCAGACAGTGTTTGAAGACCTGTAGTTAGTTTTTCTTCCACCTCCTCAAAGGTTCTTCCTTGGGCAGCAACTGCTGTATCATATGAATAGATGAATGCTCTTGTGACAGGTTCAAGTGGTTGGTCATTGGTATAGATATTATATAACAATGGGGCTAACACATTTCCTTGTGGAATGCCAATATTATGTATCCTCCATCGACTTCTTTTGTTTTGTAGAGTAACAAAGAAGCGTCTATTTTGTAATAGGCATCTCATAAATTGCGTCAGATGATAGTCTTTCGTAATAGCATAGTTCTTTTCTAATAATTTCTTATGGTTTATGGTGTCATAGGCGGCAGTGAGATCGACGAATGATACACCAGTTATCTGTTTGCGTTCGTAACCGTCTTCTATACAGGGTGGTCCATTGATCGTGACCGGGCCAAATATCTCACGAAATAAGCGTCAAACGAAAAAACTACAAAGAACGAAACTCGTCTAGCTTGAAGGGGGAAACCAGATGGCGCTATGGTTGGCCCGCTGGATTTCTCTGCCATAGGTCAAACGTATATCAAGTGCGTTTTTTTTAAATAGGAACCCCCAGTTTTTATTACATATTCCTGTAGTACGTAAAGAAATATGAATGTTTTAGTGGGAACACTTTTTTCGCTTTGTCACAGATTACGCTGTAATAGTCAACAACATATGGCTCACAATTTTAGACGAACAGATGGTAACAGGTATTTTTTTTAAATTAAAATACAGAACGTAGGTACGTTTGAACATATTATTTCGGTTGTTCCAATGTGATACATGTACCATTGTGAACTTATTTCTGAGAACGCATGCTGTTGCAGCGTGATTACCTGTAAATACCACATTAATGCAATAAATACTCAAAATTATGTCCGTCAGCATCGATGCATTTGGCAATACGTGTAACGACATTCGTCTCAACAGCGAGTAGTTCGCCTTCCGTAATGTTCGCACATGCATTGACAATGCGCTGACGCATGTTGTCAGGCCTTGTCGGTGGATCACGATAGCAAATATCCTTCAACTTTCCCCACAGAAAGAAATCCGGGGACGTCAAATCCGGTGAACGTGCGGGCCATGGTATGGCACAGGTGCAATCGATGTTGATGTAGCACTCTTAACACCGACGTTTTTGAGATTCCCGATTCTGGCGCAATTTGTCTGCTACTGATGTGCGGATTAGCCGTGACAGCAGCTAAAACACCTACTTGGGAATCATCATTTGTTGCAGGTCGTGGCTGACTTTTCACATGTGGCTGAACACTTCCTGTTTCCTTAAATAACGTAACCATCCGGCGAACGGTCAGGACACGTGGATGATGTCGTCCGGGATACGGAGCAGCATACATAGCACACGCCCGTTGGGCATTTTGATCACAAGAATTTATGTGTATTTCCTTTCCAGAAGTAAAACTTTGTATTAATTTGTAAGTTCAATATACAGATTATTTTGTATTCCTGGCATAGGCCATTGCATATTCTCTGCTTCCTTGTTTGTGTCGGTGTTGGCTCCCATAGTAGCTGACGCAACACTCACTACTGACTAGTCCAATGTACATCTACTGTTTACAGTTGTTAGTTCAAATTGCCACCTAGGTATAATAGCACCGACGTCGCTTATACGCCAGGAATAAAATCAGAAGTTTTACGACGGACTTTGTGTATCACAGTAACCTAAGTCAGTCAAGTGTTTGCATAGATGTGTAAGGTTATTTTAAAAGCTGGAGGGTGTGAACACAAGTTAAGGTAGGGGGAAATGCGTAAAATTGTCATCAGGTGGGACAATTTAAAAAGCTTTGTCGCGACACTTTTTTGAGGTAAGATTCTGTGCAGACAGTCTAGAGACAAGACGAAAGCAACAAATGAGCAAGAAGCGAGCCCTGTCCCTCGCTTTAACGGGACGCATCGCGGCGAACCCGGATTCAGGTGTAACCGGATTTACTGTCGGCGCCATATTTCGGCGGCAGGCAGAGCGGACGCCACACCACGCCCTAACAGAGCTCGCCCGTGTGGTGCTCTTTCCGGAGATACGGCGATAAACAAAGCTTATTTATCCTGCCTGGGACTTTCTTCAGCCGCCTGGATTAGTTTCTGTCATGGCGCACATTAATACCCGGGAAGCCCGTTCCAGCTGCCGGCACCAGCCCTTGTTAGTTGTGTAGAAGAACCAGAGACGGGTTGTATTCTCGCCACACTTTACTCTCCCACTGAGGATATTAGATACCACGCGGCAAATCCAACTCTGTAACCCAGGAGCAGTGGCAACTACACTATTTCCCATTCAAATTGCTACACCAAGAAGAAATGCAGATGGTAAACGGGTATTCATTGGACAAATATATTATACTAGAACTGACATGTGATTATATTTTCACTCAGTTTGGGTGCATAGATCCTGAGACATCAGTACCTAGAACAACCACCTCTGGCCGTGATACCGGCCTTCATACGTCTAGTCATTGAGTCAAACAGAGCTTGGATGGCGTGTACAGGTACAGCTGCCCATGCAGCTTCAACACGATACCACAGTTCATCAAGAGTAGTGACTGGCGTATTGTGACGAGCCAGTATCTAGGCCACCATTGACCAGACATTTTCAATTGGTGAAACATCTGGAGAATGTGCTGGCCAGGTCAGCAGTCAAACATTTTCTGTATCCAGAAAGGCCCATATAGGACCTGCAACATTCGTGCATTATCCTGCTGAAGTGTAGGGTTTCACAGGGATCGAATGAAGGGTAGAGCCACGGGTCGTAACACATCTGAAATCTAACGCCCACTGTTCAAAGTACCATTAATGCGATAAAGAGGTGACAGAGACGTGTAACCAATGGCACCCCATACCATGACACCGGGTGATATGCCAGTATGGCGATGACGAATACACGCTTCCAATGTGCGTTCACTGTGATGTCGTCAAACACGGATGCGACTATGATGATGCCGTAAACAGATCCTGGATTCATCGGAAAAAATGACGTTTTGCCATTCGTGCACCCAGGTTCGTCGTTGAGTACACCATCGCAGGCGCTCCTGTCTGTGATGCAGCGTCAAGGGTAACCGCTGCCATGGTCTCCGAGCTGATAGTCCATGCTGCTGCAAACGTCGTCGAACTGTTAGTGCAGATGGTTGTTGTCTTGCAAACGTCCCCATCTGTTGACTCAGGGATCTAGAGGTGGCTGCACGATCCGCTACAGCCATGCGGATAAGATACCTGTCATCTCGACTGCTAGTGATACGAGGCCGTTGGGATCCAGCACGGCGTTCCGTATTACCCTCCTGAACCCACAGATTCCATATTCTGCTAACAGTCGTTGGATCTCGATCAACGCGAGCAGCAATGTCGCGATACGATAAACCGCAATCGGGATAGGCTACAATCCGACCTTCATCAAAGTCGGAAACGTGATGGTACGCATTTCTCCTCCTTACACGAGGCATCACAACAACGTTTCACCAGGCAACGCCGGTCAACTGCTGTTTGTGTATGAGAAATCGGTTGGAAACTTTCCTCATGTCAGCACGTTGTATGTGTCACCACCGGCGCCAACCTTGTGTGAATGCTCTGAAAAGTTAATCATTTGCATATCACAGCATCTTCTTCCTGTCGGTTAAATTTC
The DNA here is from genome assembly GCF_023897955.1 of Schistocerca gregaria. Taxonomy (NCBI): domain Eukaryota; kingdom Metazoa; phylum Arthropoda; class Insecta; order Orthoptera; family Acrididae; genus Schistocerca; species Schistocerca gregaria. Next base: position 736,228,692 of record NC_064923.1, read on the forward strand.
GCGTCTGTAGCACGTCATCTTGGTGGTGTAGCAGTTTTAATGGCCAGTAATGTAACTTGGTCACGTGAACCGCTCCAGCTAAAGTAGTGCGCGTTGCTACCGGCCAATGGAAGCACGACGTTGACAAAGTTAAATTTGAAACTTCCTGGCAGATTAAAACTGTGTGCCCGACCGAGAGTCGAACTCGGGACCTTTGCCTTTCGCGGGAAGGTGCTCTACCATCTGAGCTACCGAAGGACTCACGCCCGGTACTCACAGCTTTACTTCTGCCAGTATCTCGTCTCCTACCTTCCAAACTCCGCTGCAGAGTGAAAATCTCATTCTAGATAGTTAAATTTACCGGCGATCAGAAGGAGAAAGCAATGAAAATGCAGACGGGAAAGATGGAATGTGCATGCAATATGTTAGGGCAGAGTCAATCGATGGTATGTAGATTATGGTATTAGGGATACGATACTGACATGAATGGAACTGAAGTGTTTATCCGAAATGAAAAGAAACAGTCCAGTACACACAACACAGCGGGCCGCAGTGGCCGAGCTGTTCTAGGTGATTCTGTCCGGAACCGCGCTGCTGCTACGGTCGCAGGTTCGAATCCTGCTTTGGGCATGGTTGTGTGTGCTTAGAGCCATTTGAACCACTTGAATACACAACACATTTACTTTGACGATGTAGATAAGTGTGTTATTCGGCAGCAGTTCCTGCGTTGTTATGGGCAACATGAGGAAATACCAACTTTGTTCCAACTTCATAGATTGTATGGTACAGAAGTTCAACAAAGGGAGGATGTGGGGTCGGGGATGGGGATCGGAGAGCACACTGCGTGCTCATGTGGTGTACTCACTCTGAACTATTCAGTCTAGTGGAGTTTCGTTCAAGATATGTTGACCACATTATTTAGTTATCACCTATTGAAATAACCATTGGTTCATAGGCTCGTACGCTGAGGTTCGTGCTATCGAACGGACTATAAAATTATTTTTCCCCTCTTTTTCTTGTTTCTTGCTGTACTTCCATTTTCAATTACAGCTGATAACGGCTTTCATTGCGCTTGCTACAAAATAGTTGACAAATATATAAAATGTAATTTACTCCATATTTAGTACACAAGAGACGCATACAAATTTGTTTATTGTATTACGATTTATAGTTTTTAGACTGATAGTCGTCATAACAACATTACTAACATAAATTGTTCCTGCATCATAGACTTAAAGTTCACCATACCGGTATTTAATTTTCTATAAATTCAAGGGGAAACGTATGTCATAAACATTGTGCAGCATTACTTTTTCATGCATTAATTTGGCAGCTGTAAACCAGAGGATAGCTTAAATTGAGCGGTCTTCGCCCGTATTTCGTCAACACGAAGAATTTTTTTTTTAAAAATCACACAACTAGCACGCAACCTGCGCTAACAACGCAATCTCACGCTATGAACACTCGATCTTCTCGTCGTGGTCGCTGCGATAACTGGAAGGCAGAAGCTCCTGCCATCAGTGTGGACGACTTCACTGTGAGGTAGCTGGTACGATAATGTACGTTGCCATTCAGTTCGTTCTCTGATGTGAGAAAAATTGTTCCCTGCATGAAATTTATTTCTAAATGTGGCCCAGTATATGAGTCGTCATGTGCGAATGAGATGAGATAGTTCCAAAAAAGCAAACTGTATTAGTTTTACGAAAATATGAGGAATAAGAATTTTAGTGCTCAGTGAATTCAGCCATATTATTCTGTGAATAAATGCCGTCAAAGTATACCATTTGTGGAAATATGGGAAATGGAGGGGAGGCTGGCAAAGCTTATAGCTGACAGTGTAGTGGGTGGTGGTGGGATTACTCATGGAAAAATTCCTGTAGTAGCTGGTGTCAGAGCTGCACCTTTTTTAGATTTAAGTCAGCTGATAGGTATACCTGCTTAAAGGAAGTACCTGTAACTAAGGGCTCACCGTCAGAGGACGTCATGTTTCCAAGTAGAAAAGAAATTAGCATATTTCATCAAAATATAAGAGGTATTAGAGATATAGTTAGTGAACTGCTTATAGATGTTGACTCTGAAATTCTTGGTACATCAGAGCACCATTTAAATAATTGGACAATTCAGAGGTTCCTTTACCAGGGTACAGGTTAGCTGGCTGTTTCTCAAGGAGTTCGTTCCGGGGTGGGAAGTGGCAAGGTACGTAAAAAGCAGTATTCCATTTGAGTCCATAGACGTATCACGGCGCTGCACTGGACATACATTTGAATGTAGTGCAGCGGCAATTGAATTTAGTGAAACTAAACTACTAGTTGTTATTGTTTATAGGTGCCCTAACTGTGATTTGAGAGCATTTCTGTTCAAGCTAGAGAGGGTTCTTGATTCACTTTGTAGGAAGTACGAGAAATTAGTTATATGTGGTGACTACAATATAAATTTTCTATGTGATGGTGCAAGAAAAAGGATGTTGGTAGATCTAAATTCATATGATCTGTTGCAGAGTGTGCTTTTTCCAACTAGGGTGCAGGGGAACTGTAGCACAGCCATAGATAATATTTTTATTTATTCTTCATTTCCAGATGGGCATTCTGTTAGTAACAGTGTGAATGACCTTTCGAACCAATTTTTAAATGTGGTCTATAGGGTGTTTCAAAGTCTTCGCATGGAACGCCTAGAAGTGACAGATCATGTCACGGCTAATAACTTTTGTTTGAGAGAGAATATCCGCTGACGCTTCGCGAAGATGCTATTCGTCCTTCAGTATCAGACAGCCTTGGGAGGACGAGATTTCACCGAACTACAGAATACTGCCTGTTGTGGTTGGCAGGAGAGCCAACCCGTATACCTAAAGGAGGCCGAAATGCACGCGTTTTAGCTCACGCAGGCTGGCGTGAGGTCTGGAACATGACAAGGGAATTAGAATTGAGAAAAACGGACGTAGCTGGTGGAATACTTAACTTTAATCCATTAATGGAGAAATGGAGAACGTCGCTCTTTATGGTACATGATTCACAATATCAATAGTACAGATACTGGCGCCTTGCTAGGTCGTAGCAAATAACGTAGCTGAAGGCTATGCTAACTATCGTCTCGGCAAATGAGAGCGTAGAAGTCAGTGAACCATCGCTAACAAATTCGGCTGTGTAACTGGGGCGAGTGCTATGAACTGTCTCTAGACCTGCCGTGTGGCGGCGCTCGGTCTGCAATCACTGATAGTGGCGACACGCGGGTCCGACGTATACTACCGGACCGCGGCCGATTTAAAGGCTACCACCTAGCAAGTGTGGTGTCTGGCGGTGACACCACACTGCCAACCCCAGTAAAATGACAGAGTGATTTTCAGCAAGGAAACCTTAAGAATGGGCGTGTTTCAGTGGGAAAATGTATTTTAGTAGCGAATCAGGAACTTACGGAGCATATGACTGGATTATAAGCAATACACAAGGTATTTGCTGGCTGCAGACAGCCTATAAACTGCCACCTCTCAGCGGCATAAACAGTACAAAAGGACGCATAGGACGCCGGGAAGCGTCAGCGAAGCTTTTCTTTCTAATAAAAGCAGCTCCCCGTGACGTGAGCTATTACCCTTAGACATTTGTTACAAAGGCTTTGAAACACCCTATATACGTATAGAGGGTCAATGGGACTCCAGTTAATGCTCGTTTTCGAGTGATGAAATATTTTGCACTTCTACAAAATTAAAGTGGAACTGTAAATTAGTCATTAAGGAAAAATGGAAATAAGGTAATTTCGAGATATTTTATTTCCCAGTTGCGTTTTTTCATGTGTACCACGAGGCATTTCAGATTTTTACTCCCATTTTCAAATGCCTTGGAAGGTTTATATTAGTGCTGCCAATCATGTTTGGGCTTGTGGTGTTCTACTTCTGTTGCGCTGCAGTCGTCTTTTCATGGTCTTGAGGCAGTGCGCTTCGTCCATATTCGCAACACATCATTCACACTCTGAATGTGAAATGGTGTCAGTCCTGGAAAAGCGGCGTTTTAAGCATGAAAAAACATAGATCGTAGACGAAATTAAATTGTTTTATTCTGTACTGTTTTTGTTGCCCACCACAAATATAGCTTGCCTCTAAACACTGAGGAGATCTATAATATTTTACTTTCAGTTTTTATTGTTGAACAAGAGAGAAATTTTATTAAATCCTTCTTCCCTCGATGCCCGATTGTTCAGGGAAAGGTAATACATTGTGGAGTACAGACTTGACGCTACTGTTTTATTCAACTTACGCTTTAGCAGAGATGCCAGTATACATTTTTAAGACTGTCTCACCTACACCTCTCGTACACAAGGTTCAAATGGCTCCAAGCATTATGGCACAACATCTGAGGTCGTCAGACCCCTAGACTTAGAACTACTTGAACATAACTAACCTAAGGACATCACACACGTCCATGCTCGAGGCAGTATTCGAACCTGCGATCGTAGCAGCAGCGCGGTTCCCGACTGGAAGGGCCTAGAACCGCTCGGTTACAACGGCCGGCGTACAGAAGGGTCTAACCAAAAATTGATTGCATGCTATCATTGTAAGACAAAAAACGTGAAGAAAAAAAATAAGAATTGAAAATAAAAAGAAGAAAGTAGCTATTTCTGTTTTATGAGAACAGGACGGGGTATCACACATAACAAAAAGGAAAGTGGGGCCTGTGTCGAGCCCTGTGGAACACCAACAGTGATTTTTGCCACTCTTGGGATGCTAATTTATTATGCGCACTTCCTGACTTTCTTGGTGCGGCTCTCTACTGACAATGAACTGCTGGTCGGTGGCACCGCACAACGACCGATTTCGCTGGTGGCCGGATGCGAAAGCGTTGGCCCGTGACGGATGGGACGGAAGGCAACCGGTACGGGCTCCGGAGAAAATACGGCGAAGGCCGCGAGCGCTTAGCGAAGGCGCTACTACGGGTAGCTCGCACCGTGCGAACCGCCCGCCACTGGTGGTGAAGGCGGGACTGGCGCACCACGTGGACAGCCACCGACTTGGCTCTCCCCGTCCCGCAACCGACCAGTTTGCACTGTCTCCTTAGACTTAAAACTAATCTATTGGCAAATAAAGGAGGGTTGTCGTCGGTTACGCAAGAACTACAGCCAAGAACCAAACGCTCACTTAAATCTACACTACTGGCCATTAAAATTGCTACACCACGAAAATGTGCTAAAGACGTGAAATTTAACGGACAGGAAGAAGATGCTGTGATATGCAAATGATTAGCTTTTCAGGGCATTCACACAAGGCTGGCGCCGCTGGCGACACCTACAACGTGCTGACATGAGGAAAGTTTCCAACCGGTTTCTCATACACAAACAGCAGTTGACCGGCGTTGCCTGGTGAAACGTTGTTGTGATGCCTCGTGTAAGGAGGAGAAATGCATACCGTCACGTTTCCGACTTTGATAAACGTCGGATTGTAGCCTATCGCGATTGCGGTTTATTGTATCGCGACATTGCTGCTCGTGTTGGTAGATATCCAATGACTGTTAGCAGAATATGGAATCGATGGGTACAGGTAATACGGAACGCCGTGCTGGATCCCGACGGCCACGTATAACTATCAGTCGAGATGACAGGCATCTTATCCGCATGGCTGTAACGGATCGTGCCCCCACGTATCGATCCCTGAGTCAACAGATGGGGACGTTTGCAAGACAACCATCTGCACGACGACGTTTGCAGCAGCATGGGCTATCAGCTCGGAGACCATGGCTGCGGTTTCCGTTGACGTTGAATCACACAGACAGGAGCGCCTGCGATGGTGTACTCAACGACGAACCTGGGTGCACGATTGGCAAAACGTCATTTTTTCGGATGAATCCAGATTCTGTTTACAGCATCATGATGGTCGCATCCGTGTTTGGCGACAGCGCCGTACTGGCGTATCACCCGGCGTAATGGTGTGGGGTGCCATTGGTTACACGTCTCGGTCACCTCTTGTTCACATTGACGGCACTTTGAACTGTGGACGTTACATTTCAGATGTGTTACGACCCGTGGCTCTACCCTTCATTCGATCCCTGCGAAACCCTACATTTCAGCAGGATAATGCACGACCTCATGTTGCAGGTCCTGTACGGGCCTCTCTGGATACAGAAAATGTTCGACTGCTGCTCTGGCCAGCACATTCTCCAGATGTTTCACCAATTGAAAACGTGAAGTGGACTATGCCTGTCAGTATAGACTATTCATTTTACATCCACGTGTTTACGCTTCAAAACCTGTCTTGCTCAGGGGAAAGTAAAGGGGAAAAGAACAAGGCGTAAGGTTACGTTTACGCTTTTTTGTAATTATTTAAATTATGAAGCTATTCAAAGTTCATCCTAAGGTAGATATAATACTCCTGAGCAACCGTGCGTTCGTGCTGAGTAGAAAGACAATGCATACGCGGCGATACTGTATTGGCGAATTATCCTATTCCTTCAGACTGCTATTATTTCCCTCCCGCCCGAGATTCGGTCCTCCCTTGGGCATGGTTGTGTGTGTTGTTCTTAGAATAAGTTAGTTTCACTGGTGTGTAAGTCTAGGGACCGATGACCTTAGCACTTTGGTCCCTTAGGAATTCACACAAACATTTGCTATTATTCCCGCATAGCACGGATGGACACAGAGTGGGAGTCGAATGTGTACACGATGCGTTCGAAATTGTGTCGGGAGATAAGAGGTGGTATTTGAAAGTTTCAGAAATTTGAATTTTTACGCGCAAATGGTTACGAGTGTACTGAACTGCCGATGGGTGTTACCCGATTCATTGTCTTTGAATCAGAGTGGCAAGTGGCTGCGAGCGAAATGGCCTGGTTAGCTGTCGGTGGGTATATTTCCATTTTCGTCGTTCATAAGTTCAGTTTCAAATTTGGGAAAAGCGTGCAAGAAACACAACGAATGTTAAAGCAAGATTCTGAAGGCAACGCTTTAAGTCAGACACAGGCCTATAATTGGCATACGCGTTTCAGGAACGGCCGAACATCGACTGATTTTCACAACACCAGAAAATATTCAGAGAGTGACGTATCTCAAACTCAGTGGCACCTGTGTGCCGGACCGAGACTCGAACTCGGGACCTTTCTCTTTCACGGGAAAACACTCGACTGACTGAACAGTCAGTACAGCTACCAACTGAACAGTCGGTAGAGCACTTTCTCGGGAAAGGCCAAAGTCCTGAGTTTGTAACACCCCACCCGTCACTTAGCTGGTTTTGGCGTGTGTTCACCCCAACTAATTGACTAACAGATCAACAGAGAGTGCAAAACTGCCGCAATATCGAATAACGCAAAAAAGTAATATGGCCTTGTGACTCCTGATTGAACTGCGGTGGCAGTGTTGACATTAATTTATTCAGAATTGATCAGTTTTAATTAAAAAGGGGTGCACATTGATGTTATATTCAGCTATTGAACATCAGATGCAAATGTAGAACATAAAATTAATTAAGAAAGTGACTTGGGATTTCTACCACTTGATTGAAAACAGATGAAGTCGATTAACAGATTTATTTTAACTCACGACCTTCAATCATCACGTTACATGACTCTCCTAACAGGTGAAACGTCCCCTTAGAAAAATTATACAAGACTGGTCTATGTGAAACGTCCTCTTTGAACAATTATACACGAATGTGCTTAAACTGACACACAATAGTTTTTAGCGCAACGCAATCTGACTTTCAAAAATCCCTACGACGAATGGCCCTGACTAACATTAACCTATACCTTTCACAAATCACTTACCTCACCAAAAAATCTTCGTTACTCGAACTACTGCAATACAGCGAGCGCCGCTACTGCCAGCTAACTAAAAGATTCAAACTACGGAAGTCACTAACTACTGATAGGCACAGTTAGCAAATGAAAGATTTTAATAGGGAACAAACAATGTATTTACCTTTATAGTCATAATATATATATCAGTTCATGACACCAATTCTTACAAATTTCAAAACTCCGCCATCTCTCTCCCCACGTCCACCACTGCTGGCGGCTCACCTCCAACTGCGCAACGCTACGCGCTGTTAGCATTCAGCTGCCGCTGCCCAACACTACAATGGCAGAGAACAATGCAAACCAGCCACAGACTGCACACGGCACAGCCAGTGATTTTTATACAGAGCGCTACGTGGCGGCGGCGTTACCAATAAAAAAAACCTAAACAGCCTACTTACACAGGCAGTGGTAATAAATTGTGTTTGCGTGGAGTAAAGCGCGATAACTCAAAAGTAATTCCTATCGACTGACCCAGGCGTAATGCGAAGTGCGATAAGAATTCTACAATACACGGCCTATGAAACCCTCGTGGAAACTTTGCCGACGTGATCCAGCAAATTAATCAGTGGCCGGAGCGCGCGCAATATCACCAAATACAGCGTGGTCCTAAACTGCAGAGATGCTCACTCTTTCTCAGGCAGGCTGAGTAAAGAACGCCACGTCCACACTCTAGGCAAGCTGGGAATGGAAGGCCTCTACTGAGACTTCTGCCAGTCCGCTCTTCGCCTCAGTTTCCCCTCCAGCAAAATCACTTACGCCAATTGCAACACAAGTCGTATTAATTATGTGTCGCTTCCCAGCGCCGACCAATGCCTGCTCTGGGAAGTGAACAAATTCCCACAAAATTTCCCTTTCCCTCAACTTCTTCTATTTAGCTCCCCCCAGGCCACGCATCAAGATTAGCGTCTGCACAAACACCAAGTTTTCCGGAATTCTGACTCCCAGGAGAGTACTTCAAATTCCTTGGTCCTACGTTCCCATCAGAGGCCGGCGTATTTCATGCTGTTGCTCTTCACCTGATTTACTTCAGGCTCTGTGGACCGTGAATTCAGCGTTAAGTTGCTATAGTGATGAACACGCATATTTTGACCTCTGCTGACTGCTCCACCGTAGCTTTGCGTGGCTTTTGTCGCATGTTTCAGAGAAAACGGGACGACGGACATTTATCAACAGGTGTACAAGTTCCCGGTACGCCAGCATGAGGTCAACCACCTACTCACTGTCTATCATCTTAAGGTGGCTGGAGGCCGCGCCGCGTTACCGCTTTCTCAAGAGTTTGAGCCGCCCTAAGCTGCCTATTGTCGCTTCCCTTCGCCGCTCCCCAGCCGCGCGCCGCGGTCAACTCTGTACACTTCCCTGGGGTAAACTAGCGGCCAGTAAATCGACTCGTTTCCACAAAGTTTTCATGTCGTGTGAATTACCTTAAAACCATCACCTGACATTCATTATTCCATTACGTCTGTACATACCCCTACTGTTCGCTCAACGTGAGTTAGGTGATCTTTAATGACTTCATGTAAGGGGCATAGTTCTTGCCATCTTACAAGTTAAAGTGTTGGTCCGACAGACAGTTTTAATCTGCCAAGAAGTTTCATATCATCGCACACTCCACTGCAGAGTGAAGATTTCATTCTAGAGTGAGGTATCTGATTCTCCAAGATTGTTGAGAGGCAATTGAAGATCCTATAACACTTTGGAAATTATTTACAGTTAAAGTGAATATATTCTATGAGAAGAATTTAAAATGAGGAAGGTTTTAGCGTGGTTTGTTCAAAATGGTTCAAATGGCTCTGAACACTATGGGACTTAACTTCTGAGGTCATCAGTCCCCTAGAACTTAGAAGTACTTAAACGTTACTAACCTAAGTACATCAGACAGATCCATGCCCAAGGCAGGATTGGAACCTGCGACCGCAGCGGTCGCGCGGTTCCAGGCTGTAGCAGCGTGGTTTGTAGTTTGTGGAATGAAGACGGTCAGAAGGATATCACGTGGAAGTCATCAGATATTGTTCGTAAAGAGCTGGTTCCTTCGGGTCAAACGGTCAACGAAAAGTTCCTTATAATCTCTTTCCAAATCTTTATCGATTCTGTTAAACTGATCTTCTAAGACGTTTGAAGTAGGCTACAAGGAGAAAGTGGCGTACGAACAACTGGATACTCCACCCTGGCGACACACGACCGCATACAGCGTGCATTATACAGGAATTGTTTGCTACGAACAATATGGCAGTTGTTACCTACCCGCCGTAGTCACCAAACAGCTCAGAGTGGCTTCTGATTCTTCCCAGAACTGAAAATCAAGTAAAGGGCTTAAGATTTCATAAAGTGGAGGAGATTGTAGCGGTATTGCACACTAAACCCTTTAAGAAAGAGACGCTTCCAGGTCGCATTTAAAAAACGGCGGAAACGTTGGTGAAAGGGGAATACTAAAGGCAGTATTGCAGAACAAGATCGAGGTAAGACGTACAAATTTTAATTAACGGTTCAAACGGATCTGAGCACTATGGAACTTAACTTCTGAGGTCATCAGTCCTCTAGAACTTAGAACTACTTAAACCTAACTAACCTAAGGACATCACACACATCCATGCCCGAAGCAGGATTCGAACCTGCGATCGTAGTGGTCGCGCGGATCCAGACTGTAGCGTCTAGAACCGCTCGGCCACCACGGCCGGCTTTTTAATTAATACATTTCGTCATGTATTGGGTATCTCCTCGTGTTTCAGTGTCGGTCGGATTGAGGGCAGTTCGGAACTGTAAGAAGCCATTCTTAACAGGTAATGAAGACGCCAGGACATGTAATATACGATGCTACAGTCGCTATCTAACATGTAGTTCACGGTCATTTGCGGTTGAGGCTCATTAGGTCAGTCATTACTTTTGTTCCTGTGTGTGAGTAAGTGTAAGATAGGCCGAGAGAGACGTAGTAATATATCGCGGCGAGTTGTATAATGTCTCACGGTGACCGCAGAGCCGCGTCAATTAATGCGTGTCAGCGGCACGCCACGTGTGCGCGGTCCTTGACGGCGACGCCGCGTGCGCTCTGGCAGGAGGAGAGCGCCGGCAGCGGTTACCGCGGCCGGTCTCTCTTTACGAGGGTCCAGAGGCCGCGGTTTCCCGCCGGCGCTGATTTAGGACGCGCTCGAGACGTTTCGCCCGCCTCCCAAACCGCACCGCGCCACTAGCACTGTGCCCTGTCTGCAGGGGACCTCAGCGAAGAGGAGGGGGGAGGGGGGGGGGCGACGAGGCGTTGCTGAGCCGATGTACTGGTTGCTGGCTACCCATCAGGTGGATGGGTATAGAGCTACAGGCAAACACTAAAGCTCTGATTATTATCACCTCGAAAAAAATCAAGCTAACTCCACGCTACCTGGTGGCCGTACTAGTCCTTTACGCACCCACCCTTCAATGCGAGACGTTCTTTCACAATGATGGATGGTGCACTAGAGATCTTGGTTGTACATTATCTACATTTCGGCTATTCAGGAAAAGTCCCAAATCGAAAATCATCCTGAAAATGCCTGGCTTGCAATGGTTCCTTCATCCAAGCAAAAAGCAACAAGTCAGTGGGCGCTATGTCAGGAGAACAGGCCGGGTGGGGCAAAATTTCATATCCCCAAGGATGATGATGTTTGGTTTGTGAGGCGCTCGAGTGCGTGGTCATCAGCAGCCGAACAAAGTCTCAGTTTCTTCACTCCAAATGTTACACAGTCCCATCGAGCCACTGTCACGGATGATGATAAAACGATTAGGACAGCACAAACACCCAACACCCGGGTAAAGAAAATCCCCAACCCTGCCGGGAATCGAACCCCGTCATCTAGAGGTAGCAACGCTAGCCGCTTTTTTAATCATATATATATATATATATATATATATATATATATATATATATATATATATATATATACTCCTGGAAATGGAAATAAGAACACCGTGAATTCATTGTCCCAGGAAGGGGAAACTTTATTGACACATTCCTGGGGTCAGATACATCACATGATCACACTGACAGAACCACAAGCACATAGAAACAGGCAACAGAGCATGCACAATGTCGGCACTTGTACAGTGTATATCCACCTTTCACACCAATGCAGGCTGCTATTCTCCCATGGAGACGATCGTAGAGATGCTGGATGTAGTCCTGTGGAACGGCTTGCCATGCCATTTCCACCTGGCGCCTCAGTTGGACCAGCGTTCGTGCTGGACGTGCAGACCGCGTGAGACGACCCTTCATCCAGTCCCAAACATGCTCAATGGGGGACAGATCCGGAGATCTTGCTGGCCAGGGTAGTTGACTTACACCTTCTAGAGCACGTTGGATGGCACGGGATACATGCGGTCGTGCATTGTCCTGTTGGAACAGCAAGTTCCCTTGCCAGTCTAGGAATGGTAGAACGATGGGTTCGATGACGGTTTGGATGTACCGTGTACTAATCAGTGTCCCCTCGACGATCACCAGAGGTGTGCGGCCAGTGTAGGAGATCGCTCCCAACACCATGATGCCGGGTGTTGGCCCTGTGTGCCTCGATCGTATGCAGTCCTGATTGTGGCGCTCACCTGCACGGCGCCAAACACGCATACGACCATCATTGGCACCAAGGCAGAAGCCACTCCCATCGCTGAAGACGACACGTCTCCATTCGTCCCTCCATTCACGCCTGTAGCGACACCACTGGAGGCGGGCTGCACGATGTTGGGGCGTGAGCGGAAGACGGCCTAACGGTGTGCGGGACCGTAGCCCAACTTCATGGAGACCGTTGAGAATGGTCCTCGCCGATACCCCAGGAGCAACAGTGTCCCTAATTTGCTGGGAAGTGGCGGTGCGGTCCCCTACGGCACTGCGTAGGATCCTACGGTCTTGGCGTGCATCCGTGCGTCGCTGCGGTCCGGTCCCAGGTCGACGGGCACGTGCACCTTCCGCCGACCACTGGCGACAACATCGATGTACTGTGGAGACCTCACGCCCCACGTGTTGAGCAATTCGGCGGTACGTCCACCCGGCCTCCCGCATGCCCACTATACGCCCTCGCTCAAAGTCCGTCAACTGCACATACGGTTCACGTCCACGCTGTCGCGGCATGCTACCAGTGTTAAAGTCTGCGATGGAGCTCCGTATGCCACGGCAAACTGGCTGACACTGACGGCGGCGGTGCACAAATGCTGCGCAGCTAGCGCCATTCGACGGCCAACACCGCGGTTCCTGGTGTGTCCGCTGTGCCGTGCGTGTGATCATTGCTTGTACAGCCCTCTCGCAGTGTCCGGAGCAAGTATGGTGGGTCTGACACACCGGTGTCAATGTGTTCTTTTTTCCATTTCTAGGAGTATATATATATATATATATATATATATATATATATTGAGATCAAATAGAACGCCCTCCAGGCGAAAAACAATTATGCGTTTTTACCATCAATAACAAACAAAATAAAAAAGGGAATTGTAGAATTTAAAGAAAACGCCCTCCTAGCAGAACAGACAAAATGGCATCGGCGTCCCGCCAACTTGTGGGTGGACGCACACTGAATCCCAGGCAATCGGGCATGTTCCACGCACGTCTTCACGAAGAATATTGGATTTTCCGATATATTGGATCGAGTCCTGGCATTACACAACCTCACTGAAATCACCTTCTCATACCTGGGACATGCTAGCTGCAGGGGCCGCCAGACCACGAGCTGCGCACATCCCCAAGCAGTAGCACTTCGGTGTGCTGTGAAGAACGACCTTGTACGTAGTCGAGATGCAAAACTATTCACTTTGGCAGCCGGGCCTCGTTTTGTAATCACGTCAGGAAATTTCGTTACTATGCTCATGTGACGGTTTGCCCTTTACTACCGCAGCACGATAGCGCTACTCCGTGGCGGCCCGAAAGAAACTCAATATCACCTTGCCCGATTGTAGATGCGTCTTTGTCTTTTTCAGCGGTGGTGGATCTGCATGTTTCCAGCACTAGTTTTCCTGCTTTGTCTCGGGGTCACAATGAGACATACAACTCTCCTCCATGGTGGTCAGGAGGTTGAAGTCTTATGGATTTGGCCCCACACAGCGGCAAAATTTTCTCTTCTGCCTCGGTTCAACGGGCAGTGAGAGCAGTCGCAGTAGTCATCGAACGCCAACGTTTGTTATTTTCGAACGTTTTTCAAGGTATTAAACCTGATCCACGACTGTTTTTAACTTTTCCGAGTGTCGCATCAATTGCCATATGCCGCTCTTGAGCACCGGGGCTTCGACTTACGTTGCGGTTCCCGTTTGTCCACCGACAGATGTTATGCCACTTCGTTCTTCAGATTTGATTCACCACATTGGCAGTCTCTGCGCCGCCTAACTACTGTGTCGTATGAGGACATGTTGCTGCCATTCACTTCTGCCTACTCAACATGAACTGGTGCGTTCTTCCCCCTCAAGTGCAAAAAATAAATTACTGGAATGTACGCCGCGGTGCTGAAGCGCGAGGAATTTAATAAGTAGCAGGACTGCATGCGTGTGTCTGCAGATAAACTGAAAAAGTGATTACTCAATGTTAGCTAAGAAATAGCTACAAATTTTTGACTACCGTTCCTAATTACGTTTACATGCGTTCGCAAATAAAAAGCAATGGACTTTCCAGTTATTTATCGTGATGTATATTAACGACTTGGCAGACACTAGTAATAGCCCACTCAGACTTTTCGTAGATCTCGCGGCTATTTGTGTACTGTGTGAGACGAGCTGCACGTATATTCAGTTAGGTCTTGATGACATGTCAAAGTAGTGTAAATGTTTTCAGCTCGCTGAAACTGCTCTTAAAGTATAATTATGCACTTCACAAAACGAAAAAATGTAGTATCGTACAACTAAAATACCAGTGAGCCACTTTTGAACTCACTCACTCGTACAAATGACTGTGTGCAGCAATTTGTAACGATATGAGATGAAATGATTACATAAGTTCTGTCATACGGAAATCAAGTGGCAAATATCGGTTCATTGCAGGATTGTGGCAAAATGCAATCACCCTACAAGGAAAACTGCTTAGAAAAACACGTGCGACCGATCTCAAATGGCTCTGAGCACTATGGGACTCAACATCTGTGGCCATAAGTCCACTAGAACTTAGAACTACTTAAACCTAACTAACCTAAGGACATCACACACATCCATGCCCGAGGCAGGATTCGAACCTGCGACCGTAGCAGTCGCTCGATTCCGGACTGAGCGCCTAGAACCGCGAGACCACCGCGGCCGACGACCGGTCTCAGAATAATCATCAAGTACGTGGGACACAAAGCTAATACAACTAACGACAAATATTGAAAGTATACCAACAGTCATAGCATGAAACCTGTGAGGTTGGTTTCACCTATTGCAGAGATGCGTGAAGACGCTGAAAAAGTAAGCTAGCAGACACTTGGAAATAGACGAGAGCCACGTCACGAAAGTCTGGTTACATAGTTTCAAGAAGTTGTATTAAGTGGGGAATCTATAGAATATAGTGCGACCTAATACGTATCGCTGCGGAGCAAGATTAGAGTAATTATAGCGCGAACAGAGGCAAACAGCAAACTTGATTTTCAGTTGTTTGTAGTGGCATTCTCAACGCTGTCCTGTTCATAATCACTCGATTTCCCGGTTTTAAACAAATGTGGCACTTCTAAAAACTGAAGTGTGTGTGTGTGTGTGTGTGTGTGTGTGTGTGTGTGTTTTAGTGGGTGTAGCGCGCGCACGCGCGTGTGTGAAGTGTTCAGTTGCAATGACTACTGTAACAAAAATGTAACTTGTTATTGTTTGCTTCATTTGTGCTCTTTGCCAGTTGTGTTTGGAATCATAATAGCTTTCATATAAAATAATTTACGTGTAGAAATTGTTAACAGAAATTGGTATTGTCAGAATGAAACCGACTCCTTGAAGTCAGAACTGTGGTGTTACATCTCCTCGCCACGTTCCTCTTTCGCAGTGATAGTTCATCGTATGGTAGCAGTCACAGCATCAGAAAGTTCTCTGCGTAGATGAAAGGTGGAGCTTGCAATGGTAAGATTCTGATAACGGGTTAGTCGCGGTATCTCATATAGATGTATACGCATTGCTGTACACAGAGGAAAGACGTATTAGGCGCGGTGTCACGTTATGAACGTATTGCCTAATAAATACAGAATCAATTTCTGTAACTGCTGGAAAAGTGCTGCCCGTAAAGCAATGTAACTGGTAAGTAATCGGCGTCTTTAAACGCGGAAGTCTCTTTAAGGTGAAGGGACCGTCTAAACAGTCGGAGTAATCTGATATATAGTCGCGCTCGTCGTTCTATTAGTGCCCCGCGGGCGTCGTTCGGGAATCGTGACCTCGAGAGCACGGGCGGGAAAGTGGTGCAGCGGGAGAAGCACGGCGCGGCACGGCCGCCTAATACCGGGGAGGCCCCCACGGCGGCCGGCCGTGGCTCGGCGTGCGAGATTACGGGTTATAAAACACTTGCCGACCGCGGGGTGCGCGGGAGGTCCAGTCGGGTGCGTTCCGCGGTGATTGATTTCCGCGGCGCCTGCCGACGGGGGACGCGTCTTCCAGCCCGCCTCCCAGTCTGCCGTCTAGGGCGACTCGAGCTCTCCTGATGCCAGACCTCAGCTCGCAATATGTGCACTGCCGTGACAGCAGCAGATTTCTGGGCTTGCAGTTACTTCTGTTTAGGGCGAACGTGAAGTGATTGTCGAGATATGAAATTGTGTCCAGAAATGGACAGCGAGATATAGTTCTGTAAGAATTGCAACGTTTCTTGTCGTCCGTCCTCGAAGCTTCCGTGGTTTCGATCGAAATCACACACGCGGTCGCGGTGAGCATCCATGCCGCCTCGACGTTGGATGCGCGCGAGACAAATCTCGCCACTCGCTGCTCCATAGATTTCACGGGACACGTCTACAGGCGGATCCCGGCTGATTTCATGCACTGAATACAGGTGCCAAATCCGTCTATATAAGGGACGCCAGCCTCACTTTGACCAGCGAGATTGTGCCAAACTCCGCCGGCCGTAGAGGCCGAGCGGTTCTAGGCGCTTCAGTCTGGAACCGCGCGACTGCTACGTCCGCAGGTTCGAATCCTGCCTCGGGCATGGATGTGTGCGATGTCCTTAGGTTAGTTAGGTTTAAGTAGTTCTAAGTTCTAGGTGACTGATGACCTCAGCTGTCCCATAGTGCTCAGAGCCATCTGACCCATTTTTTGTGCTAAACTTCACGTCCCAAAAGTCAGTAATACTTTCAGGAAAGATTCAGAGCTCGTTTCACTACACTGGAAGGATTCACAGCTATTGGTTCAGCACACTGCTTCTAACTGTCTGTAATTGCCTTGGAGAATCACCGTAACAGTAAACCAAAAACACAATTCAAAATCAATAGCGAGAAAATCACTCAAGGAACACCACTCTCAAATTTGAACGGAAACAACTAAAGTTTGTTTGTATCAATTAACCCTACCTAAGACCGTCTCTTCTATATAATACCACCTCCGGCTGGGCAATGTATCCATGTTCTGCTCTGAGCCCGTATCTTACTGAACAACACCACACTTGCGGATTAAGATCAGGTAGCTGAATTCGAGCTCGCGCAGTTTCGAATACTTTGAACGCTTTCCGTACCGGAAAAGTAATTTCGTTGATGGCGAAGGATTACTAACTCCCGACGTCCGAAATGATAAACACTTAAAAGCTCAAACTTCGTCCTAGATAGTTCACGGCTTGCCACATCAGCTCCACATCGGCTCCCACCCAAACGCTCGTTTCGCTAGCACCGACGAAGTTGTTTAAACGAATAGGCCTTTCAGCCAGTAAACATTAGGAGTTGCATGTAGACGTTCTAATGGCCATTGCCTACTTCTGCTTACAGAGCTTTTGTAAGACGCTGTCTGTAGCAGAACGTTAACAACGTTTTCTGTGGCGGATGTTGCAAACGTCAACTGTGACGCGGGAGTTAGTCACCCTTAAAACTCACCTTCTAGCCTTCAGTCATAACCCATTCTGGAGGATTAGTAGGAAACCTGCCCCATCAGCTCCAGGCGTGGCTAGCACTGCTACGTCTAGATAACGGGGTCCCAGGTTCGATTCCCGGCCGTGTTGGGGATTTTCTTTGTCCAGGGACTGGGTCTTTGTATTGTCCTCATTATTTCATCGACATCATTATCATCATTCGTGACAGTGGCTAGATTGGACTGTGAAGAAATTGGGACCTTGGACGGGCCCTGATGGCCGCACAGTTGCGAGCTCCAAAAACCAAAACTTATCATTGTCCTTATCAGCTGCAGGCAGAAGCAAGCCTCCTTCCCCCAAAAACCCTATCGTGTCGAACACAATGCCCAAAGGGACGCTGGGTGCACTGGCAGCCAGGAAATGAGATGTTACATTATTACATAACGTCGTAGTTACCGATTCTGCAGCATCTGTTCTGTCATCTCAGTAGGTGTTCGACGTAACCCTCCTTGCAAGCGTGCACACGTCCATCGTCGACGGCCCAACCAGTCGCAATATTCCATCCTCCCTTATAACCTAGAACCTCGTCAGAGACTGTCTGCAACGATGTTCAGTTGTATGTGCATCAGAAATTTGCTCAGCGCACAACTGACGTTTCAAAAGTTGATTCTTACAATGAAGTAATAACAGCTGCCGATCATTTTTAATAATACTTTTTATAAAGTCAACATAGAACCATCATAGAAGACTGTTGAGGATTAAAATTATGTTTAGCTTATGCTGTACATACTACTCCAGCATTCTTTTTTTTCGTTGTGGCGAAAGTGGTGCTATACAGAAAAAAACTATGTAAGAAACAAGACTACTTTACTGTAATTGGACCTAGCTTTATATTAGAAAAGCAGCTTTCTAAGATAACAGCTCAGTTAGTTTTGCGGTACTTAGATCAAAATCCTGCATCTTTTTATAGGGCTCCTGGCTGCTATTGATGATGTTCCTTAGTTCGTTGAACAATTGAGAAAGATTCAACACATTTCTGAACTTTGTAGATACGGGCAGTGTAGAGCTCTGCACACAACTCAATATTTCGGCTATAAGTATGTTCACTTAGAAAGATGGTACACTACGAAGAGAAAACAGTGCTAAAGACTCTTTTCTGCCAGAGAAGTTACAACAAGTACATAAACGGTACAACAGGAAATTTTCACGACATGAGTGTTTCAACACATACAGCATACGTTGAACTGCCCTTAATTATAACTAACGTATACAATTAAAGAAAAAAGTTTGTCATAAAATATTATGGAAATAGATGTATTTTTCAAATTTTGTAAAAGAAAAATTAAAATTCAGCTATTGTATTAAGTTGTGACAGTTGAATTACATGAATTAACAAGCTGTTATATTTTGATCTGGTATTTAATGTTTGGTTAGGGTCTGAAATTCTCTATTGTCAGTGAGAGTAGCATTTATTTACTTCCATTACCAAGGTAAAAAGGAGATTGCAAATTTCTGTAGAAAGATTCAGTTGCTAACTTTTATGTCTTTACGTCTTTATTGACAAGAAGACGTGTCTCCCGGTACCCTCAATAAATATAAATCGAAACGATTTAATTTTGGTGATCCATCAGGCTCGCAAGAGAACGTCTACTTCTTATCTATCTTCCATGTAGGTTGTTCTACAGTTTTACACGAATCGATAATTTGGACTGGTGGTTGGCGGTCCATTTTACATCAGGCATACTAGCTACAGTATTCGTCCTGCCACTGGCAGAGTCCGAGCGCAAAAGACCGCGTGTTTCGCTGTAATTCTAAACACTGATGTCCTTTAAAGCCTAATCCAAGCTGTTTAGTGTCATTAATACTCACCAAGACGTTAATAGTGAACCTTTGGTGATGAGTCGTCGTTACTTGCGAACTTAGACTATCCACTGGTGTTGGCTATGTCGGTTGATGATGTCGATGTCATCACTAGTGCAGTTCACATTATCGGTGAATAAAACTGATAATAAAAATCCAAGAATTGTGATGGTTTGCTGCTATAGCCGACAAGAATATTTTCCCTCTCGCCATAGTACTCATAAGCGTTACAACTGGGAGAGTACTTGTTTTGGCTTAGAAACCACAACGTAGTCTGTTAATTTATGCTACTTTCGTAAAGCATTTGCCCAGTGTTTGGAATTTAATGTACTGGGCGTTACTGTCGCTGTGTTTGCCATCTTTTAAGGACGAGAAGTCATTGGGAGCAGTTACTGTTCGAAGTTTCAACAAAGAAAACTTATGATCTGGGCGCAAATGGCAGATATTGTCAGTTAATGGTCTAACAACCCTACCACAACAAAGGACAAAATTTAATAATGATTGTGGTGTTGCTCATGCTGCTAAATACTGCATTTTCGGGCAACAACAAAGAATGAATAAACTAGGCACTCATCTTTTCGTGTTCCCCACGCTGGTCTCGTTGTAAAATCAAGACTCAATCGTCGAAAATCTAGGTGGTCATGATTCCAAGCTCGGATGCAAAGAATCCTAGGTTTTATTCTGCTATATTCAAAAGTTTTGTAGATGTGTTTCACAAACCATTCTTGGAGATTACACTTTTGCAGGGCAATGGTGATGTAAAAAAAAAAGAAATAAATAAAAATAAAAAAAAATCAGCACTCCGAATTTAAATCACACTTACTTTTAATTGCTTTTATTGCAATATCACGTAACACACAAAACATCACTTCACAATACAAAACATACTTGAAAACGTCTTCCTCACTGTTAAAGTTCACATTTTGTAAGCTGACAACAATATGCGTCTTTCCAACATGACGTCCAAGACTTGACTTTTTTTGAGGTCCGACTTTCTAACTAACTAAC
Source organism: Schistocerca gregaria (assembly GCF_023897955.1). Classification (NCBI taxonomy): domain Eukaryota; kingdom Metazoa; phylum Arthropoda; class Insecta; order Orthoptera; family Acrididae; genus Schistocerca; species Schistocerca gregaria. Next base: position 736,249,233 of record NC_064923.1, read on the forward strand.
TATCTAATCATCGCTTACGCGCCCAAAAATCAAGAGTTACTGGTACGTCAAAGATCATAGTGACAAAAGAAAGAATACACATAAGAATAATATCATTACAACATAAACATATCGATGTGTCAAAGTATCTCTACATTAATTAAATCAAATCTGAATGTTGCCACAGAAATATGTTAACTACTTTACAGAAACACAGTAAAATATTGCTGGTATCGAGAGGTTCATGTAAGGTGTCGTAGTGATTACGTAATTCAAGTACCATTCCAATGGGCACCAACAGGAAGTCTGCATTACTCGTCGCAGGGAAATACTAATTAAGTTGTTGGAGTTGTCTCTGAAGTGTAAAACTTGAAGCAACGACAGACATTTGTACACGAATGTGGTGGATAAAGCCACAGCTCCAGATAGTATTTAGTTTGTAATTACATTAAAAGTAACACACAGCAAAACTGAATACTGTATTTTTCGATAAAGCTTAGCAGAGGTAAAAGAGAAGCACTCACCACCTCAGTCCTTTTTTTTCTACTTCTCACATCATAATTTCTGCTCGTCGCTTCCTTGACCTCTACTTGATCCTTTTCCTTGCACTTCACTGAAGGAGTACTTTTTTGCCGCGCTTTTTGTTTCTTCCGTTCCACGTCACGGTTGTATACAATAGCCTTCAACGTTAACCGCACGTCCTTTGCTGCTTGCGTCATACTTAGTTATCAGATATCTGACTCCAAGACTTTTAATTAAGGACCGTGTAGAGGTTCATTACAGCCTTTTGGAGTCCACGTTTATCTCTATCTCTGAGAGAACGCCTAAGAAAGAACTGCCACGCTGTTCGTATTTTTTTTTTTTTTTTTTTGGTGTTACGGTATCCCGTAGAAAATTTAGAGCTTGTCTGCAGAAATTAAACCTTTGCTAGAAAGAGTGGTAGAGCATAGCTTGACAGAAGAATGACACAACGTTAATTGCCTCTTAGATGCCGGAGACGGTGAGATACGCTTGAATCCTGTTAGACTGGAACTATTTCGCAGATCATCAGGATTAAACATTTAAGTCTACATTTGAACGGGACGGCGCTGATCCACGGGAGCATGAGGTTGTCAGTGTCCATAGTGTACGAGGGTCACTCCAAAAGAAATGCACACTATTTTTGTAAAAACATAGTTTTCATTCTGCATGTGTGAAGGTTTTACCGTGCGTAGATACATCCTTTCCGCTTGTTTTACAAGTTAGTTCAACCTGTTCCCGTGAGTGGCGCCGTCACAGCGTGTCTTCAAGATGGCTGCTACACTTGACGTTCGTCAGAAGCAACGTGCTGTCATAGAATTCCTGTGCTGCGAAAACGAGACAATGGGAAACATCCACAAGAGGTTGAAGAAGGTGTATGGAGATGATGCTGTAGATCGCAGTACAGTTAGTCGGTGGGCAAACAGATTACGTGATGAAAGCGGGCACGGCAATATTGAGGATTGTCCTCGCAGCGGCAGGCTTCGTACTGCACACACTCCAGACAAAGTGCAGAGAGTTATCGAATTGGTGACTGCTGACAGACGCATCACAGTGAACGAATTGTCACGCTACGTTGGGATAGGGGAAGGAAGTGTTTGCAGAATAGTGAAAGTGTTGGCATTAAAGAAGGTTTGTGCCATATGGGTTCCCAGGATGTTGACAGTGGCTCCCAAAGAAACAAGAAAAACAGTATGCATCGAACTTTTGGAACAGTACGAGAATGGTGGATTTGAATTTCTTGGAAGAATTATGATAGGGGATGAAACATGGCTCCATCATTTTTCACGAGAGACGACAAGGCAATCAATGGAGTGGCATCATGCAAAGTCACCCAAGAAAAAAAAAATTAAAAACCACTCCTTCTGCTGGAAAAGTTATGGTTACGGTGTTTTTCGATCCCGGAGGACTCTTGCTTGTGGACATCATGCCAAGTGGAACCACCATAAATTCTAATGCATATGTGATGACACTGAGGAAACTTCAAGCTCGACTGAGTCTTGTTCGACGACATCGGCAAAAGCAGGACGTATTGCTGTTGCACGACAATGCACGGCCACATCTCAGTCAAAAAACCATGGAAGCGATCACAAAAGTCGGGTGGACAACACTGAAACACTCGCCTGACAGTCCTGACCTGGCTCCATGTGCCTATCATCTCTTTGGGAACCTGAAAGACTCTCTTCGTGGAACAAGGTCTGAAGATGATGACTCCCTTGTGCACGCTGCCAAACAGTGGCTCCAACAGGTTGGTCCAGAATTTTACCGTGCGGGTATACAGGCACTGGTTCCAAGATGGTGTAAGGCAGTTGATAGGGATGAAAATTATCTGGAGAAATGAAAATATTGTACCTAAAGGATGTATCTACACACTGTCAAACATGTAGAATAAAAGATGGATTAAAAAAATAAAATAGTGTGCATTTCTTTTGGAGTGACCCTCGTACCTTGTGAGTCTGACGTTTCGAGGGCAAATACGACATTCTTTAGAGTCAAGAGCCTGCCCGAAAATTCCACTGGGTGCTGGACAAAAGAAGCCTGATTAGCGCCGTGCTCGGGGAAGGAGAACGTGAGAGGAGAGACGGGCAGTTATGTGGCGCGGCCGGGCCAGGGGAGAAAAAGTGAGACTGAAAAGAGAGGCTGCGGTTTATCTAGATGGGGGCGCCGGGCGTCACGATGATGATTCAATTTCAGGGGCGGTCCTTTCACGTGCCGTGATGAAGCACGGCACGCTGCCGGGCGTCTCCGTCACCCAGGGCCCGCCTCGCGGCACCCCGGGGTCCAGCCGTTATGCCCCGGGCTTCGCTTCCCTCCAGTTAACTGGCCGCGGCGACGGTCCCAACGTCTGCAGATCGCTGCTGGTTCACTTTCCCCCTGCAAGGTGGCGGATCACAAACAGATGTCTCGTTAGCAACGGTTTGGGCACACTGTGCATCACAAGTTGACAGAGTATGGAAAAGTGATACTGGAGACAACATTGCCGCGCGGGATTAGCCGAGCGGTTTTAGGCGCTGCAGTCATGGACTGTGCGGCTTGTCCCAGCGGAGGTTCGAGTCCTTCCTCGGACATGCGTCTGTGTGTTTGTCCTTAGGATAATTTAGGTTAAGTAGTGTGTAAGCTTAGGGACTGATGACCTTAGCAGTTCAGTCCCATATGATTTCACACACATTTGAACATTTTTTTGGAGAAAACATTGTGTCATTGCACTGGCTGTGGAGCCGTTAGAAATAGCAGAAATTACGCGATATGATGGCGTTTTGGGATGAAAGCTATTAAAGTTTTTCATTTTGTCGTGAAGTAGTATTAATAACTAAGCAGAAGTGTCCGTCGTTTCATACAGGGTGTATCATTTATTTAACAATTTATTAATTGAAAAACAACTTATTTCTATTGTCATGTTGAAAGTGAACACATCCAATGTAAATAGTAGCTCTGAATCACGTAAGTCAGTTTGTCCGCCTTTTTCCATTGTAAATGTCACTCCAGCATGTCAAAATTTGTTAACTGTGTGTAAAGTATGTAATCACAAAATTACAAATATCTAGTGTATACACCCAGCTCACTTCACTAGTAACTTCACAACCTGAAAGTAAAGTGTAACTCCAACTCTGAACACAATTTTCTTATACACTCCTGGATATGGAAAAAAGAACACATTGACACCGGTGTGTCAGACCCACCATACTTGCTCCGGACACTGCGAGAGGGCTGTACAAGCAATGATCACACGCACGGCACAGCGGACACACCAGGAACCGCGGTGTTGGCCGTCGAATGGCGCTAGCTGCGCAGCATTTGTGCACCGCCGCCGTCAGTGTCAGCCAGTTTGCCGTGGCATACGGAGCTCCATCGCAGTCTTTAACACTGGTAGCATGCCGCGACAGCGTGGACGTGAACCGTATGTGCAGTTGACGGACTTTGAGCGAGGGCGTATAGTGGGCATGCGGGAGGCCGGGTGGACGTACCGCCGAATTGCTCAACACATGGGGCGTGAGGTCTCCACAGTACATCGATGTTGTCGCCAGTGGTCGGCGGAAGGTGCACGTGCCCGTCGACCTGGGACCGGACCGCAGCGACGCACGGATGCACGCCAAGACCGCAGGATCCTACGCAGTGAGGTAGGGGACCGCACCGCCACTTCCCAGCCAATTAGGGACACTGTTGCTCCTGGGGTATCGGCGAGGACCATTCGCAACCGTTCCCATGAAGCTGGGCTACGGTCCCGCACACCGTTAGGCCGTCTTCCGCTCACGCCCCAACATCGTGCAGCCCGCCTCCAGTGGTGTCGCGACAGGCGTGAATGGAGGGACGAATGGAGACGTATCGTCTTCAGCGATGAGAGTCGCTTCTGCCTTGGTGCCAATGATGGTCGTATGCGTGTTTGGCGCCGTGCAGGTGAGCGCCACAATCAGGACTGCATACGACCGAGGCACACATTGCCAACACCCGGCATCATGGTGTGGGGAGCGATCTCCTACACTGGCCGCACACCTCTGGTGATCGTCGAGGGGACACTGAATAGTGCACGGTACAACCAAACCGTCATCGAACCCATCGTTCTACCATTTCTAGACCGGCAAGGGAACTTGCTGTTCCAACAGGACAATGCACGTCCGCATGTATCCCGTGCCACCCAACGTGCTCTAGAAGGTGTAAGTCAACTACCCTGGCCAGCAAGATCTCCGGATCTGTCCCCCATTGAGCATGTTTGGGACTGGATGAAGCGTCGTCTCACGCGGTCTGCACGTGCAGCACGAACGCTGGTCCAACTGAGGCGCCAGGTGGAAATGGCATGGCAAGCCGTTCCACAGGACTACATCCAGCATCTCTACGATCGTCTCCGTGGGAGAATAGCAGCCTGCATTGCTGCGAAAGGTGGATATACACTGTACTAGTGCCGACATAGTGCATGCTCTGTTGCCTGTGTCTATGTGCTTGTGGTTCTGTCAGTGTGATCATGTGATGTATCTGACCCCAGGAATGTGTCAATAAAGTTTCCCCTTCCTGGGACAATGAGTTCACGGTGTTCTTATTTCAATTTCCAGGAGTGTATAAATGAAAATTAGTGTGACTAAGTCCTCCCGTCGGGTGGACCGTTCGCTAGGTGCAAGTCTTTTGATTTGACGCCACTTCGGCGACTTGGGTGTCGATGGGGATGAAATGATGATGAGAAGGACAACACAACACCCAGTCCCTGAGCGGAGAAAGTCTCCGACCCAGCCAGGAATCGAACCCGGGCCCTTAGGATTAACCTTTTGTCGCGTTGACCACTCAGCTACCGTGAGCGGACATTTTCTTATACACTGCTACATGTCAATGGGCAGCGTGGCGGTTAGTGCACTGTTTTTGTACGTCCCACGAAGGAAAAACGTTTATCCTACCACTATAAATGCGGAAAATATCAGCCACAACAAGCATAAAATGAAGTGATTTCATCTAACGATTAAAATAGCGTAAAAATACAAGTGAAGTACATAAAAATATTGTTTTGTACAGGGCAGTTGAAGAATCCAAATTGAAGGCGATGCTTTTAAGGCAGTGCTAATTGAAGATCTAAATGTGTACCACGCGAATTGAAGAATAACGAAAGCCGGAAACGCGTGATGATACAACTAAAAAGTCCGCAAAAGAGATAGCTGGTTGTTGTGTTTGTTACAGTGGAACTAGTTAAATTGGCTGAAGATAACGGTTTTATCTGATTACTTACAGCTAGGCGAATGTTGTTAAATTTCTGTTTGCGGAATTTAAGTTAGACGTGAATTTTCTACACCTATATCTGCACATGTACACCGCGATGTAACTTACATTGTGTGGCGGAGGGCACTTCTTACTACCATATTCTCCGTCCTTTCCTCTTCCCTTCGCTAATGGCACGTAAGGAAAATGACTGCCGGTACAGCTCCGTACGACGGTCATTTCTCCAATTTTCTGGTCGTATTTCGCGAAAGATAGTCACATATGGGGGGAAGTAATATGTCCGACGACTCTTCTTGCAACGTAGTGCAAATTTGAACAGTAAACGTCACTGACGTGCATATCGCCTGGCATTCGAGTTAGTTGAGCGTCTACGTAACTCTCTCCTGGCGAGTAAACGCTCCTGTGGTGATCCGTTCTACCCTTCATTGGATCTTGTGTCTCTCTCCCGTTAATCGTACGCGGTAAGGATCCCAGATTGTTGAAAAATACTCAAGAGTCTGTCGGACAATTATTTTCTAGGCCACTTCTTTCTTGGATGAGTTACATTTCCTAAACATTTTTCCTATGAATCTCAGTCCGGCATCGGCTTTTCCTGCTATTGTTCTATTCGATCATTGCACCTTAGGTCGCTACGGATGGTTACTTCCAGGTACAATACAGTAGTTACTGTTTCCATAGTGAAATGGAACAATAGTGAATTCCTTCACCTATTTCTTTGCAAAATGTTACATTTACTTACGTTGAGGGTTAATGGCCATTTCCCTAACCAGTTGTGCTGCTTCCTGGGTAAAGCTCGACTATTAAACCAACTTCCAACTATTAAATCAAATACGCTAAAAGTCCAACAACACAGCATAACGCAAGAACAGGCTAGTTGGACAAGACGGCACTTTTAGGTGCAGGTAAACTTCGTCGCGCTCGTCGGTAATTAGTTGGTATTTTATGACAGCAGTTCCCACGACGGTGCATTTCGGACGCGTAAGGTTTGGAAAATTTTTCTCGCTTCGAGGTGCCGTAGCCTGCTCTGACCTTATTATTTTTCCCCATGCTGGATGTGAGCTGGTACTCCAACCTCACAGGATCTCTGTCCTCGATCACTGCGGAACCTTGAACCGTTTAGGAAGAAATGGGCGCCGGAGAAGACCCGACCCTCATTGTGCTCGGCGCTGGTTTACCTCGGCGCTGATTTACCTCGGCGCGGAGCGCCGGGACACCAGCGGTGCCTGAGTCCCGTTCTAATTACGACGCCCCGCGTTCCGCGCCGCCCGGCTGACGGATGGCTGCGGCCGGCGCCGCCGCCACAGACTGATGGCCACTCATCAGACGAGGGGCTGGCGGCGACACGCCCACTGCCGGCCGTCCCCAGGAGGGACTGCGTGCTGGGAGGGCGTCGGTCATTATACACGCAGGTGACAAAAGTCATGCGGTACCTCCTAGTGTCGTGTCGGAACCCCTTATGCCCGGCGTAGTGCAGTAACTCGACGTGGCGTGGACTCAACAAGTTATTGGAAGAAGGCTGCAGAAACACTGCATAATGCTGCCTCTGTAGGCCGCCATAACTAAGAAACCGATGCCGGTGCACGAACTGACCCTTCTACTACGCCCCATAAATATTGGTGTCGGACGACCACGAAGGCCATCCCATTCTCTCTAATTGTCCAGAATGTCCTTCCAGCCTAACGCGAAAAATTGTGACCCTGTGACACGGCCCATTGCCATCCATGAATGGAACATGAGATCCATGAATAGCTGCAGATGTTCTCCACGTAGCCGAACGTAACCATTTCCAGTCAATGATCGGTTCATTGGACCAGAGGACCCAGTCCATTCCACGTAAATACAGCGGACACCATAATGGGACCACCACGAGCTTGCGCACAGCATTGCTCACAACTATGGTCTATGGGTTCTTGGGGTCTGTGACACACTCGAACCCTACCACCAGCTCTTGCCAACCAAAATCGAGACTCATCTGCAAGACTACGGTTTTACAGTTGTCTAGGGTGCAAAAGAAATGGGTAAAATGTGCTTTGCGGCTCTTGTTATCACTATAAACCGAATGTAATGGATGAGTGTGGCTTGAGAAGACGTGCAGGATGCGTCGCAGACGTATGCGCGAACAGTACTGTCAAATGAGCGAGTGTGAAAGAGGGTGCATAGTCCGCATGAGAGAGTATCATGCAACCATCGGGAAATTGCTGCTCGTTTGGGACGAAGTGGTTCGACAGTGGAGCGGATGTGTGCAGAATGGTTCACGGAAGGCTGTAGAACACGACGAGATGCGTCACGTCACACTACCCTGGCCAACCTATGAAAAGATCGGCACCTCATGCGTATGGCGTTTCACGATAGATCTGCGTCCTCCTTGCTCTGGCGCAGCAGTGGAACATCAGCGGTGACAGTCCGTCACCGTTTGTTACGTGAGAAGTTATGTACTCGTCGTGGACTTCTCTGCCGCTCGGGATTAGCCGATCGGTCTATGGTGCTGCAGTCATGGACTGTGTGGCTGTTCCTGGCGGAGGTTCGAGTCCTTCCTCGGGCATGGATGTGTGTGTTTGTCCTTTGGATAATTTAGGCTAAGTAGAGTTAAGCTTAGGGACTGATGACCTTAGCAGTTAAGTCCCATAAGATTTCACACACTTTTTTTTCAACTTCTCTGCCTACCTTTGAAGAATGTGTAGAAGCATGCTACACCTCAATGGCGTAGGATCTACCTCACTGGGGACAGGAATGGCATAACATAGTGCTTTCGGACGAATCCAAGTTCTGTTTCTTTGAAAATGATGGCCGCATATTGGTTCCCTGAAGACAGGGGGAGCGGCATCACAGCGCCAGCTCAAGGCCTTATGGTGTGGGGTGCTGTTGGGTACAACCGCAAGTCACAGTTGATGCGTGTCCAGAGCACTGTGACCAATGCGACCAACGTGTATGGCACGCTGCGACCCATACCTATACTCATTCTGCTCAACAGCCCAGACGCCATCTTTCAGTAAGACAATGCAAGACCACATGTTGCTGCACGAAAACGTGCGTTCTTGGTGTCACAGCATGTCAGCCTTTTGCCCTGGTCCCCAAGATCACCGCCGGCCGGAATGGCCGAGATGTCGTAGGCGCTACAGTCTGGAACCGCGCAGCCGCTACGGTCGCAGGTTCGAATCCTGCCTCGGGCATGGATGTGTGCGATGTCCTAAGGTTAGTTAGGTTTAAGTAGTTCTAAGTTCTAGGGGACTGATGACCACAGCAGTTAAGTCTCATAGTGCTCAGAGCCATTTGAACCCAAGACCAGCAGTGAAACGACGGGTGCAGCTCTGTGACCCAATGCCAACCATCACAGCCGAATTTTGTAACCAGGTGAATTCAACATGGATGGCTATACTATACGACGCCATTCGCACCATATACCCGTCGATGCAGTCACTCATGGAACAAGGTACCAGACACCACGATGGATCCTGTGGCTATTAGGAAACAGAGCACTTGCTGAACCGACGTGACCTGAAATGCTAATCATTTCAGCAGAACATGCTAATGCACATGCCCTGCGAATATGAACGTCCTATCTGTAGTCGTTCTAGGTGTTCTGTTTCTCCGAACATGAGTGCAGTTTCCGCAACACTTCACCTCATTTCTGCAGACCGATTATGCGGAACTCTGTGATTCTATCAGCCGATGGCACCATCTGAATCTGGGTTAGTGCGTCGCGCCTACTCGGCGTAGAAACGTTTATCAGTCGCTGGGCACCAGTGGTCTAGGGTAACGGTCTGCAGTTTGGTGTCAGCCACTATTTACCCGCACTCTCAACGCTGAAGCTTTTTAAAAATGAATAAAAAATAAAGATAAACTGAATGGCCACTCGCTGGCACGAACTGGCTTAGTGCTCCTATTAATTCTGACAGAGTTGTAACACTCGTAGTCTGTGACTCGGGGATGGTCGCATCGTAAACAGAGTGGATGCGATGTCCCGCCGTACGTTTCTTGCCGTGTAAAAGCAGACGGGACGCGGCCGGATGTGTAATTGCGGCAGTAGTAATCAGCTTTCCTGTGCGCGGCGGTGGTGGCAGGCCCGTTACGAGAGCGTCGAGAGCACCGGCAGAGCCGTTAGGGCGGGGAGCCGGCGCGCGGGCCCGGCCGCGACAAATAGGCGCCGTAACGAAGCGGCGTGTAGCGGCCGGCAGGTGTGGCGTGGGCCCCGCCGCCATTACCGCCCAATTACGCCGCCATCCAGGGGCCACCGGGCCCAGCCCAGCCCATCCTGGCCATGCCCTGCCCTAGCCGGCTACGGGTCGCCCCCACCTCACGCAGTCACCTCTGCCACCCGTACTTGCCGGGTTCCGGCCTTTTTGTACGCTACCTGACGGCTCCGCTCCAGTCCCGACAAATTCACTAACCACTGTAATCTCGCAGCCAGACGTAACCTGCCGCCTAGCACCAGGACGTGAATTTCCTTTAGTAAGGCGTAGCGCCTCGAGATTCCTTTAATCCTTTGGGGCCGGCGTCTGCCGCGCGTGGTACGTAACCGTGAGCGCGAGAGAGCTCTGCTTTACACGGAAATAATGTGTCAGCGAACGGACGCAGTTCATGGGACTAGAGATAATAAAATAAACTGCATACTTAGCAACCTGCTTTCAGCTCCTGACTTCGGACTGGCATTACATCAGATGGAATAATATACAGTGTGTAATGGGTACAAGTGCAGATATTTTTATACTTGATACCCTGATATATACACACATAAGCATGTCGGCTTTTTTATCTCTTCGTTGAACAGTCTTCCTGCAGACATGAGAAATAATTCGACACCTGCACAGTCCTAACTGCACCACTAAGCGAACTATCACTGTCGGTATAGACTAACCGTTTTGCGCCCCCCGTGTCAACACCTCACCTGCTGCCCAGATGAAAGTAAGCATTCATAGCTCGCTCTTGTTACATGTCCACTACCCAACCTAAAAACATATGAATTGTAATAACTATAACTACACTACTGGCCATTAAAACTGCTACACCAAGAAGAAATGTAGATGATAAACGGGTATTCGTTGGACAAATAAATTATACTAGAACTGACATGTGATTACATTTTCACGCAATTTGGATACATAGATCCTGAGAAATCAGTACCCAGAACAACAACGTCTGGCCGTAATAACGGCCCTGATACACCTGGGCATTGAGTCAGAGTTTGGATGGCATATACAGGTACAGCTGCCCATGCAGCTTCAACACGATACCACAGTTCATCAAGAGTAGTGACTTGCGTATTGTGACGAGCCACTTGCTATTCCACCATTGACCAGACGTTTTAAATTGGTGAGAGATCTGGAGAATATGCTGGCCGGGGCAACAGTCGAACATTTGCTGTATCCTGAACGGCCCGTACAGCACCTGCAACATGCGGTCGTGCATTATCCTCCTGAAATATAAGGTTTCGCAGGGATCGAATGAAGGGTAGAGCCACGGGTCGTAACACATCTGAAATGTAACGTCCACTGTTCAAAGTGCCGTCAGTGCGAACAAGATGTGACCGAGACGTCTAACCAACGGCACGCCATACCATCACGAAGGTTGATACGCCAGTATGGCGATGACGAATACACGCTTCCAATGTGCGTTCACCGCGATGTCGCCAAACACGGATGCGACCATCACGATGCTGTAAACAGAACCTGGATTCATCCGAAAAAATTACGTTTTGCCATTCGTGCACCCAGGTTCGTCGTTGAGTACACCATTACAGGCGCTCCTGTCTGTGATGCAGCATAAACGGTAACCGCAGCCGTGGCCTCCGAGCTGATAGTCCATGCTGCTGCAAACGTCGTGGAACTGTTCGTGCAGATGGTTGTTGTCTTGCAAACGTTCCCATCTGTTGACTCGGGGATCGAGACGTGGCTGAATGATGCGTTACAGCCATGCGAATAAGATGCCTGTCATCTCGACTGTTAGTGATACGAGGCCGTTGGGTTCCAGCACGGCGTTTCGTATTACCCTCCTCAACCCACCGATTCCATATTCTGCTAACAGTCATTGGATGTCGACCAACGCGAGCTGCAATGTCGTGATACGATAATCCGCAATCGCGATAGGCTACAATCCGACCTTTATCAAAGTCGGAAACGTGGTGGTACGCATTTCTCCTTCTTACACGAGGCATCACAACGACGTTTCTCCAGGCAACGCCGGTCAACTGCTGTTTGTGTATGAGAAATCGACTGGAAACTTTCTTCATGTCAGCACGTTGTAAGTGTTGCCACCGGCGCTAACCTTGTGTGAATACTCTGAAAAGCTAATCATATGCATATCACAGCATCTTTTTCCAGTCGGTTAAATTTCACGGCTGTAGCTCGTCATCTTCGTGGTGTAGCAATTTTAATGGCCAGTGGTGTATTATTCTGCAAATGACGTAAATATCGATTTCCATTAATGGCTGCAGCTGATGTTGAGTAGCCGACTATGGCCATTTCCAGTCAGTGATCGGTTCACTTGTAGTAGAGGACCCAGTCCATTTTACGTAAACACAGTCCATAACATTACGGAGCCATCACCAGCTTGCACACTGCCTTTTTGACAACTTGGGTCCTTGGCTACAGGGGGTCTGTGGAACACTCGAATCCTACCATCAGCTGTTTTGTCCGCCCCTGTTAGCTGAGTGGTCAGCGCGACGGAATGTCATACCTAACGGCCCGGGTTCGATTCCCGGCTGGGTCGAATATTTACCTCGCTCAGGGACTGGGTGTTGTGTTGTCCTTATCAGCATCATTTCATCCCCATCGACACGCAAGTCACCGACGTGGCGGCAACTTGAAAGACTTGCACCAGGCGTAACGGTCTACCCGACGGGACGCCCTAGCCACACGGCATTTCCATGTCAGCTGTTTTCAACTGAAATCAGCACTCATCTGACCAGGCCTCGGTTTTCCAGTCGTCTGGGGTATAATCGATGTTGTCACGAACCAAGGAGAGAGACACTGCTGTGGAGCTGTTAGCAAAGGGACTGGCGTCGGTCGACTGCTGCCATAGCTCATTAACGAGAAATTTCGCTGCACTGTCCTAATGGATACGCATGTCGTACGTCCTACCTTGATTCCTGCAGTTCTTTCACGCGGCGTTGCCTGTCTTTTAACACTGACAACTCAACTCTACGCAAACGGCGCTGCTCTCGGTCGTTACGTGAAGGCCGTCGGCCTCTGCGTTGTCCGTGGTGAGAGGTAATGCCTCAAATTTGGTATTCACACCACACTCTTTACACTTCTAGTCTCGGAAAATTGAATTCCCTAACGATTTTCGGAATGGCGTGCCGCATGCGTGTAGTTCCAACTACCTTCGCATGCGTGTAGTTCCAACTACCTTCCCGCATTCAGATTGTTAATTCCCGTCGTGCCACTATAACAGCGTCGGAAACCTTCTCACATGAACAACTTGAGTACGAATGACAGCTCCACCAATGGACTGCCCTTTCACACTTTGTGTACGCGATACTACCGCTATCTGCATATGTGCATATCGCTGTGCCATGACTTTGTCGCTTCGGTGTACAACAATATCACTTAGCTTAAACACTTCAGATACTTAAGTAAAATTATCGAGAACAGTAAGAATGACACAGAGGAGACAACTGAAACTTCATGGACGTATAGCGCCAATTGAAAATTCTCAGATTCATAAACAGGACCAGAAAATCAAAGTAGACTTGATAAGCTACGCCAAAAAGATTCTCACGAAAGTCATCCTCACGCACTGGAAACTATCTGGCCTGCTTGCAGACAGAAGACGGACTCTCATACGTTCACAACCAAAAAACCAATAGAAAGGGAAGTAGTCTGAACCGAAAGACGACAGCGCATAGTGAAAGGGTCAAGACGTTTTGGAAGAGAACAAGAAAAGTAAAGCTAATTAATTATTTTGCGGTCTCTTTAAAGGATGAAACAAAATAAACCGACTTGACAGTGACCGCTGCGGTCGCAGGTTCGAATCCTGCCTCGGGCATGGATGTGTGTGATGTCCTTACGTTAGTTAGGTTTAAGTAGTTCTAAGTTCTCGGGGACTGATGACCTCAGAAGTTAAGTCCCATAGTGCTCAGTGCCATTCGAGCCATATTCTGTGGAGTTCCATAGCCCTCAGAGCCATTTGATTTTGGACTTCAGACTCAAGAGGGAAAACACTGTTCGCGTGGAACAGCAGTGGGATGCAGCCTGGAGTTGTCCTGTTATTTCTCTGATATTCTAAACATGCAGAAGACTTAAAAGCAAGCCATATATACATTATGTGGTCGAAAGTATCCGGACACCTGGCTGAAAATTACTTAAAGGTTCGTGGCGCCCCCTATCGGTAATTCTGGAATTCAGTATGGTGTTGGCCCACCCTTCGCCTTGCTGACAGCTTCCACTCTCGCAGGGATACGTTCATTCAAGTGCTGGACGGTTTCTTGAGGAATGGCAGCCCATTCTTCACCGAGTGCTCCACTGAGGAGAGGTATCGATGGCGGTCGGTGAGGCCTGGCAAGAAGTCGGCCTTCCAAAACACCCCAAAAGCGTTCTATAGGATTCAGATCAGGACTCTGTGCAGGCCAGTCCATTACAGGGATGTTACTGTCCTGTAACCACTCCGGCGCAGCCCGTGCGTTGTGAACAGGTGCTCGATGGTGTTGAAAGCTGCAGTCGCCATCCACGCATTGCTCTTCAACAGTGGGAAGCAAGAAGGAGCTTAAAACATCAATGTAGGCCTGTGCTGTAAAGTGACACGCAAAACAACAATGGGTGCAACCTCCCTCCATGGAAAACACAACCACACCATAACACCACCACCTCCGAATTTTACTGTTAGCACTACGCGCGTATTCCTTAGAGGCTGACACCTTAATGTGACTTTTGATAAATATGCGAGTACCTGCCTCGCTGTACAGTGAGACATTAAACGTGTAGACACTGGACTCGCATTCGGGAGGACGACGGTTGAATCCCGCGTTCGGCCATCCTGATTTAGATTTTCCGTGATTTCCCTAAATCACTCCAGACACGCGCCGGGATGGTTCCTCTGAAAGGGCACGGTCGACTTCCTTCCCCATCCTTCCGTAATCCGATGAGACCGATGACCACGCTGTCTGGTCTCCTTCCCCAAACAGCCAACCAACCAACCATTAAACGTGCTGAATATATTCTGAGACGAATTACGAAGGCCACAAATATTTTTGCGGACAATGTCAGACTGTAAACCATCGTTAAACAAGACGTTCTGTAGACCCGCTTAAGTTATTTCGTAGAACATCCAAATCATCTCTGTGTACCGAAGTGTACAAAGAGAACAATCCATGGCAGCTGGCAACTGCATTAGCACGTCATTAATAAGCAATCTACAGGAGACAAAGGCGCCGTCACACGTCGTTTTTCACTGTTAATTAGCATTAGGTGACGTGCAGCCTTCCAAGGTCTCGGTACGTAGGCCGTCTGTTCTTGCAGCACGTGAATGTGTAAAGAGACAAACAGAACAGTGCGACGCAGCAATTCAGCTACCTCCCGTAACACGTATGTGAAAGGAATGAAAACTTAAGCATTTTTAAATACTTTGTTCCTTGCGAGACAAATCGAGAAACTGTGTGGCTATTAATACTTCAAGGGATGCATTAATTACGATACGAAAGAAAATTGGTTTCTTGCCGGTGTATCTCGCCAACTTCATAATGGATCGAATGAAGTGACATCTGACCTGAGAAGTTGGTACAACTTGATGCTGGCTGCAAACTGCGCCTATGCCAAATCATTAGTCTGAATCTGAACGCTGGGTCATAATTGAATACTGAGTCAGGCATGAATCTATATCATACGATTACTATCACTCGACAAACTAATGGTCACGTGACTATGCAATGTGCACTGTCGCGTTCTAGTATTTAAGGGCGTGTATGGAAAAGCTACCGATGAAAAGGTCTCAATAAAGTAACGAAAGGGCTTGCTATGGAAGTCATTAGATTTGCTGACGGTTAGAGAAGATTGAAGAGCTAGTGCCAGCGGAGAATGCAACAGCGTGTGCGTCCAGGAAGTTGAAGTTAATTATCGTAACAGGACTGCGTGCAGTTTTCCGGAAGGACGGACACAACGCTGAGGAGGAGACATTAGACCACCTCCAAAACACTGGAAAACGATGTTACAGTGCATTTTCCTGCGAGTTTTTAATATATGACTATGGAGCAGATTACAAGTATCAACTCTAATTTTTCCATTGTTTCAAAAAAGTGTGTAGACGGTGCTAATTCGACAGAAAATGTGACATCCACTCGCAGTAGCAAATAATGCTATTTCAAATCAATTCAATTTACTAGAACCAAGTGAGTCTGTTTTCTGGTGTTTTTGTCCTTATATGACGCAGGTACGATCTGTCACAAGATTTCCTGCATGAGTTTGCATCAGTTGTAGATGATGTATGGTTGCAATGGAAAGTATCATTATTGGTTAAACACAGCATAAGACTTTATTAGCAGCAATATTTAACCTGTGGATGCTAAGCGCCAGAAATATGACAGCTAAAAGATATTATTACTTGTGGAACCATGCTTATGTCATGAAGCATCCATTGATTATTAAATATTGGTACTGGTGAAGTGCTGTGCTGTATTTATTGTAATCAACGCTGCACCCATACTTTAAACATCGATAACATGATTGCTGGGAACTGCGTTTGAGATCGCTTGTTCTTCTCGGAGATATGCAAAATCTCCTAAAGATCGACACACAGCATGAGAAACATCAGTGAGTCGGTCATTACTTTGTAAACGTTTCGCTTTTTACCCTCTGTGTCTTGACGTGGAGTATTCTGTGTACTGTGCCACGTGTCATTTGAAACGCATTTAATTTATTAATGATATCTTTTTCACATTCATTGCTAATTTCACAGTGGAGCAGCTAACACTCCACCTGTGGGTCCACTTGCGCTGTTAACTATCAGAATGGCATTTTCCTCTGCAGGTTTTGCGAACCTTTCAGAACAGCCGTCATGTAGAGCGCCCGGATAGCCGCGTGGTCTAACGCGCTGTTTCCCGAGCAGGAAGGCGTGCCGGTCCCCGCCCGGTGGGCGGTTTTCCATCCGCCTCGGCGAATGCGGGCTGGATCCCCTTATTCCGCCTCAGTTGCATCATGTCGGCGATTGCTGCGATAATACTGTCTCCACGTACGTGTACACCATAATTACTCTAGCATACAAACTGCAAACATTGGGCTTACACTCGTCTGGTGTGAGACTTTACACGTTCCCGGGGGGATCCACTGGGGGTCGAACCGCACACGCACAATAACACTGGGTTTGGTCCTTGGCGGCGGTGAGGTGGATGGACTGCTATGGCCTGTTGTGGGGTTGTGAACCGCTGAGGGCTACGGAGTTTCTAGGTCCCCAGTTCACAATACACCGTATTGTATCATGTGAGTACAGCAGCGCGTGTCTCGTCCCACAGCGGTCTGCTGTAACCGCATTCAGTCCGACGAGCACCGAAACTGCGGCTACGTGCGCGTCTTATCTGACGTCGGCAGCGGACAAAGGGCAAACCTTCCTTCGGGGAATCGTTCTCCCGAGAATATAGAAGCGGAATGCCTGATCTGATCAATAAATAAAGAAATCGGGGCGAACATATTTCCCTGAAGCACACATTTCTTGAACGGTAATTGAGGGCTACTCTGAATTTTATGAAACATGAGATCGAAGACTGACTTATCTTTGAAAGCTCCATATACTTCGAAGTTCTTTAACCTCCCTGTTTTATGACAAGAAACCTAAAACGCTGCCTCTAAGTGCAGCAGTAAAGCTTCATTGAATGTCACTTATTTTGCATTTGCAACTTTATCTACACAAATACTCAGCAAGACACTGTATGTGTATGGGGGAGAGAACATCCTACAAATATTATCCATTTTCAATTCTGTCCCTCCCATGTGATGAAGGAAGTAATGATGACTGTCTACATAACTCGGCACGCTCGCTAATCTGTCTTGTCTTTGCTGCATCGTAAAGGTTGCACAGTCACCTTCCCGAAGACTACTAAGTCGTCTTTTTCCCATTAAATTCTGTTATACTTTCGTAAGGACTATCGATATCTGTTGCGATATTACCAGTGCGTATCTGCATTCATCCGATGTCTGTTGTTATGTCTTGTTGATAAGTATTCCAAACACTGGAACGATATTATAGAATGGTCGCTGTAGTGTCTTGCATGCACTTTCCTTTACAAATGTATAACGTTTTCTCAGTGCCCTTCCAACAAATCTAAGACTCCAATCGCCTGCCTTTATACCAATTGTACGCGATCGTCCCATTTCATACTGCTTTTTAGTTCAACTGGGTCAAATGGCTCTGAGCACTATGGGACTTAACTACTGAGGTCATCAGTCCCCTAGAACTTAGAACTACTTAAACCTAACTAACCTAAGGACATCACAAACATCCATGCCCGAGGCAGGATTCGAACCTGCGACCGTAGGGGTCGCGCGGTTCCAGACTGTAGCGCCTAGAACCGGTCGGCCCTGCTTTTTAGTATTAGCCCTAAATACGAGGACTGTGCGGAAAGTGAGGTTCGATCGACCGCGAAACGGAAACCACAGTGAAAATCCTATGAAGCTTTGGACAGATGTATTGGGCAGCAAGCCTAGTATACCCGACGGTCGCATTTCATCGCTTTTTTCAGTGTGGAGCGCACAGTGACACGAAAGATATGAATAAAATATTGACTTCTACCAAGTATGAGGGCCTGGTGTGAGATTTCGCCTGATATCATGCAGCCCACATACCAAAACTGTCACGCGTTTCCTCCTGCAAAACAATTCTAGGCCGGACTCTGTAGGGGCAGTGAAGATGCTCCTGCAACTTTTTCGATGGGATGGGAAGTGTTTCATCACACACAGTGCACCTCGTAATTGTCTATCCGTGTGTTTCAACTGCGTTCATATGAACCGTTGGCTATGAAGATCATATTTTGGAACGGACAACGAGCTGTGGACCACCGTAGGGAATTGGCGGAAAGCACAGGTGGCTGCCGACTAGACGACGGTATTGCAAAGTTGGTACAGTACTACGAGAAAAGTCTAAGTCGGAGAGGCGACTATATAGAGAAGTAGCTGAAAAGTGTAGCTGACTGTTGCAAATAAAACATTTTTTCATTTTCACAGTGGCTTTCATTCCGCGACCGACCGCATCTTACTTTCCGAATAGCCCTCGTACTTAAGTACCACGTCACTCGCTCAAGGTGTTCCCCATTAACGTTACAGCCAGATACTGTGCGCTTTTTTGTCTTTGCTATCTCATCTTTCCTTTACTCCCATTTAAACGCAACTGCCATTCATTACACAAAGTGGAAATTTATCCATATCTTTATGAAGAAAAGGTAATACCCTACGCAGCAAAAAGCAAAATCAGTTGTTAAAGTGACATGCTTCTTAATGATGTTATCTCTTTGGAGTTTTCCATCCTATTGCTTTCAAATTCGAGGGAGATTCTCTGTGATGTCTAGAAATCCATCTGTACAGTGATTCCCTGGAAAATGCTTTATGGAGGTAGACATCTTACGCAATTACGGTAAGAAAGTTCAACAGTAGATGTCGTTTTTCTTTATATAAAGCAGATAACTGAAGATACGTCTAGTGTTATAGAGAAATTCATTTGGCGTATATTATGCTTATAAAAAGTGTTCCATAACTGTAATAAGAATTGAATACGGAGTATAATGAAGAAGAAACACTGTCCATTACATCTTAAGGCGGTTTTGTAGGTAAACAAGACGGGCTACCCAGATGTGAAAAAAGCCATTAAGGCAGCAGGCAGCCGACTCGTGATTCCAATAGTTACGTCACAGGTATTCAGTACCGAGTATGCTTGAAAAGACTGTGACCCCACTCTGTCTGTTCTTTTTCTCTCTGAAAAGAAAACACTAACGCTTTGGACATTATGAACTTCCTATAGTTCCCAATTGACCCTTGTCCTCTCAGCAGATAAAACACCTGCGTTGCCTATAGACTGACGCAGTTCATCAGAACAGAAGAGCCAGACGATAGTTTATCATTTCGCCCATTCTTTTTAGAACTGAAGGTTCTCAAATAGATTCCTTTCTTAATCTAGGTATACGTACTGAGGCATACCCTAAGCACAGTTGCATCTAAACACGCACACGACGAGAGATTAGCTGTCATTTCTAGTCATTTCTACAAACAAGTCAACTTAACTGTAACTTAGTAATAGCAATTTATTTTATCGTATTTTAATTAACAGACGTAGTCGTACCCTCTCCAGATAATAGACATGTTTGTGACGATAATAAACTTCTCCGAAATATTGCTATAGGAGCAACACGGCAGGTATTTTAGCTAAATACTAACACAGTATCCTAAATTATCCACTCTGGTGTTTGTATATGATGCTTATAGCGAGGCCAGCCAGTGGAGTAATGGTCAGCAACTGGTCCCAACCTCGCGGCCCTCTGCGATCATCGCTAACTTCATGGAAACCAACCGCCATTGCTCAGTGACCCAGTCTCTGCGAATGCAATATCCACCACCTGTCACAAATCGGAAAATGAACACTAAAAGATGTTGTGTTTTACTTTGTTTTCAGCTAACCATGTCACACCGGAAAAAGAGACATACGATGATGTGCTGAAAAGGAGTAACTCCGAAGTTTTTATGTGAAAGCTCTTAAAAATTTTTAAGGAGAGGTTTACTATCTTTGGCCCGAATTTTTTCGACCGCAAATGTTGAAGAGCAAAGGCGGAACTGCTGTCGGAACGCAACAAAATATCGATGTAGACGACCAAACGCGGTATGTCACAGGTCAGCCGGCTCGTCTGAAATCAAAATTGAGTTGACGTTAGCGAAGTATATGATTCTTTAGGAATTGTACCTCGCTTAAGTTATTTCGACTACATGAAACAAAATGGCCGCCATTAAAAAAAATAGTTTTTTTCCTCGATTTTTCGCCTTCGTCGGCCAAATAAAAATATTTATAGTTGATGGATCGGAATAAAAGTGGCGTAACTCCTAGTTACGGAAATAAAGCAACAAGCCCGTCGGTTCAGTAGATTTGAAGTTACCATGCCGCGCGATAAGAAAAGTCATTTGGATAAAAACGCGTTTGAAGTTTTGACTACATATAAATGCAATATTATGCAACTTAGGTTCAATCTGCTATTTCGGGTCCATAAACTAGTCCTTACCCTTCCTCAAAGAGGCCGTTCTGCTCGATCTGGGCCATCTTGCGGTGCTCCAGAGCCTCTCGTACGGCCGGTGACAAGCGGTTTTCGGCCGAATGCTTGGCGAACTGCGTCGAATAGAATCTCAGGGTGACCTCCATCGTTGTCATGGTCTTCACAATTGTTGAATACCCTTCGTTGAAGCTGCTCACTGCCAGGAAAGTCGCAGTCTCCACAGTCTTCGCGCCAGAATGCAATTGCTTGGGGGCTAACTTCCAAACACACGCGTTCATACTTTGATTTGAATTTTGTGAGTTTCCTCCCAAGCACCGGTACAATAACTCGTCCTCCGAAAGAAAAAAAAAAACTAGTGCGTGAAAAAGGCCGGTTTCAGGCAGGTGCATTTTTTTCTTCAAAAGAAAAAACTGGTGCGTGAAAAAGGCCGGTTTCAGGCAGATGCATTTTTTTTTTCAACCGCGAATAGCAAACATTTCCGTTACGTATTCGTAAAAACCGTTTTAGAGGTGGATTCTAAACACTTTTATGAATCCAAAAATGCAATTTAAAAAAACGATTTTTTAAACCAAAAGTTAGTAAACCTCCCCTTACATGAAACAAACGTTATCAACAGGCTGCCTGTTTATGCTTCACGTCTACATATTTGCAGCCCTCTGCCAATAAAGGGTTCCTAGTTGTAGTGCGCAACATCGCGGTGTTTAACTTAATTACACCAGTGCGTTAGAAACTGCGTGCTGTAATCGAGTTTCGAATTCGAAGAGTTCTTTCACACATGTGGCCCCTCTTCTTCAGATTGACAATGCCAGACCACAAACGACCGCTTCTACGAGTGCAGCCAATCCGACATCTTGCTTTTACTGTCAACGATCGCCCTCCATCCAGTCCCAACTTGGCCGCATCCGATTTTCACATATTTTCAAAACTTAAATAACACCTTCGAGGACTTCAGTTTGATAGCGATAAAGCGATGCTTAGCAGCAGTGAAGCTGTGGCTCCGTCAACAGTTTTAAAGATTTACAGTAACGGTATTAACGAACTGGTCTCTTGTTGGGAGAAATGTGTTCGTCGCCACAGTGACTCCGAGGGTCGTTTGAAAAGTCCGTGCAAAGTCCGAGAGACGGCACCACCGGCGCTTATCGAGGTCATGTCTACTTACTAGCATCTTTGGAAAGAACACACACCAAGTTTCAGTCATGTTGGTCTATTTCTTTGTGTTTGGCGTTCGTGTGAATCAAGGAAGTCGAGTGATTGTCAAAAAATGGACGAAAAAGTATTTCGTGTGGTGATTATACATTACTTTATGAAATGTAAAACGCCTCTGGAGGCTAAAGAGAAGCTTGATAAAGATGACGGTGACTCTGCACATTAGATTAGCACAGTTTATAAGTGGTTTCAAAATTTGCGGAGTGGCCATATGGGCGCAAGTGATGCTGAACGCCCTGTGGAGGTTACTACTTCAGCAATCATTGATAAAATCCATGATATGGAGATGGATGATGGAAGAATTAAGGTGCGTGAGATTGCTAGTGCTGTGGGCATCTCGCATGAACGGGTACATTTGGACATGAGAAAGCTATCCGCCAGATCGGTTACGCGATTGCTCACGCTTGACCAAAAACGGAATCGTGTGAAATGTTGCAAGGATGGTTTCCAGCTGTTCAAGAAGAATCCGCAAGACTTTAAGCGTCATTTCGTCACTGTGGATGAAACATGGATACATTGCTATACTCCTGAGACCAACCAACAATCTAAACAATGGGTTACCAAGGGAGAATCTGCACCAAAACAGGCGAAGACCATTCCTTCACCCGGAAAGGTTATGGCGAACATATTTTGGGATTCGACTATTTGGAAGAGGGTAAAACTATTACAGGTGCATATTATTCATCGTTATTGGACCCTTTGAAAACAGAGTTGCAAGAAAAACGCCGCCGATTGGTCCGCATAAAAAGTCTTTTTCCTCATCAGTTGTGGCCGCAAAATTAATGGAAATAGGATTTCAACTCGTTTCACATCCCCCGTATTCTCCAGAATTGGCTCCCTCGGACTACTATTTGTTCCCCAATTTGAAGAAATGGCTGACGGTACAAAGACATTATTCAAACGAGGACGTGATTGCAGCAACTAATAGCCATTATGCAGACTTGAACAAGTCCTATTATTCGGAAGAGATCAAGAAATTAGAACAGCGTTGGACAAATTGTATAAGTTTAAAAGGAGACTATTGGTGTCGTTGTTGTGGTCTTCAGTCCTGAGACTGGTTTGATGCAGCTCTCCATGCTACTCTATCCTGTGCAAGCTTCTATATGTCCCAGTACCTACTGCAACCACCATACTTCTAAATCTGCTTAGTGTATTCACCTCTTGGCCTCCTTCTGCGATTCTTACCCTCCACACTGCCCTCCCATACTAAATTGGTGATCCCTCGATTCCTCAGAACATGTCCTACCAACCGATGCCTTCTTCTGGTCAAGTTGTGCCACAAACTTCTCTTCTCCCCTATCCTATTCAACACTTCGTCATTAGTTATGTTATTTACCCATCTAATCTTCAGCATTCTTCTGTAGCACCACATTTTGAAAGATTCTATTCTCTTCATGTCGAAAATATTTATCGTCCATGTTTCACTTACATAATGGCTACACTCCATACAAATACTTTCAGGAAAGACTTGGTGACACTTAAATCTATTCTCGATGTTAACAAATTTCTCTTCTTCAGAAATGCTTTCCTTGCCTTTGCCAGTCTACATTTTATATCTTCTCTACTTCGACCATCATCAGTTATTTTGCTCCCCAAATAGTAAAATTCCTGTACTACTTTAAGTGTCTCGTTTCCTAATCTACTTCCCTCAGCATCACCTGACTTAATTCGATTACATTCCATTATTCTCGTTTTGCTTTTGTTGATGTTCATCTTATATCCTCCTTTCAAGACACTATGCATTCCGTTCAAATGCTCCTCCAAGTCCTTTGCTGTCTCTGACAGAATTACAGTGTCATCGGCGAACCTCAAAGTTTTTATTTCTTCTCCATGGATTTTAATACCTACTCCGAATTTTTCTTTTGTTTCCCTCACTGCTTGCTCAATATACAGATTGCATAACATCGGGGAGAGGCTACAACCCTGTTTCACTCCTCTCCCAACCACTGCTCCCCTTTGATGCCCCTCGACTCTTATAACTGCCATCTGGTTTCTGTACAAATTGTAAATAGCCTTTCGCTCCCTGTATTTTACCCATGCCACCTTTAGAATTTGAAAGAGAGTATTCCAGTCAACATTGTCAAAAGCTTTCTCTAAGTCTACAAATGCTAGAAACGTAGGTTTACCTTTCCTTAATCTTTCTTCTAAAATAAGTCGTAAGGTCAGTATTGCCTCACGTGTTCCAACATTTCTACGGAATCCAAACTGATCTTTCCCGAGGTCGGCTTCTACTAGTTTTTCCATTCGTCTGTACAGAATTCGCGTTATTATTTTGCAGCTGTGACTAATTAAACTGATAGTTCGGTAATTTTCACATCTGTCAACACATGCTTTCTTTGGGATTGGAATTATTATATTGTTCTTGAAGTCTGAGGGAATTTCGCCTGTCTCATACATCTTGCTCACCAGATGGTAGAGTTTTATCAGGACTGGCTCTCCCAAGGCTGTCAGTAGTTCTAATGGAATGTTGCCTACTCCCGGGGCTTTGAAAAGGAGACTGTGTCGAAAAGTAAAAAAGATTCACCCTCCAACATGTATGTAGTTTTTGTTTTTGCACGGCCTTTTCAAACGCCTCTCGCTTGTTGAGCTACCGGATGTGTGTGTGTGTGTGTGTGTGTGTGACTGCATAGAAATCTGTAACTACGTACGGGGATCGACACTTGCCCCAGTCGGAGAGCGCGATGTCGGCCGCTGTGTACCCGGCAAGGCGCTGCCAGTGACGAACGCCGGGCCCGGGACGGCGCGGCAGCGTCCGCCTGGCGCCGCCGCCCACCGCGGGGCGCCACGCAACAATGGCCACGCACACGCTCGCTCGCCCGCACACGCACGCACACGCAGCCGTGGCGCCTCCCACGCTCCCTGCACCGCCGCCACTGGCGCCGCTGTGTCCGCTCGCTGTTCCCGGCACAGCGCGACACTCGGTAAACAATGAGCGCTGTCCGGGAACACGATACAAAACACGTGCGAGCGGCCGAGTTCGCTAGGGGGACTGTCAGTCGTCAGCAACACCGACTCAGAGGAAGGCCTCGACGCTTGCTAGTGACGTCACATCAGCTAGACACGGCCAACGCCAGGTCTGTTGCAGGCATACTCATAATGGTGGTGTCTCCCTCTCTGACACAGGAAAATGTGAAGCTATTGGCGGTAGTTGACCAACGCACATTGTTCTGAGAGATTTCTGCAATCAATTAATTGTGCAGTTTATTACACTTCGTAACAAATAGTGTACTCCTGAACTTAAATTTCTACCTGTTTTAAGGATTGACATACAAAAACAACTTCATGGTCCAGCAGCAACAGAATTTGTGCTTATTTATCTTATTTGTAAATCTGAGGAAGTTACGTTTGTAGTGGGTTGCATTAGGTCAGTTAGGTTTAAGTAGTTCTAAGTTATAGGGAACTTATGACCATAGATGTTAAGTCCTATAGTGCTCAGAGTCATTTGAACCATTTTTTTTACAAGAAACTTTGAACATATTTGTGCTCTTCTTTAGGTATCTTGGTTGACTATGGGGTGAGGAACACTGAATGTTAATGTAATATCTTGCGATTGTACACGTTGGGGGAGGTGGTGGGGGACAGAAGAAGAGGCAAAAGAGAGATACTTATTTTATCAAATAAAATTTGTTTATCTTAAAAGTTTCTCCTTTCAGTATCAAGAGGGGAATGTTTATCTTTTCTAATATGCATGTTTACAAAAGTTTAAGCTCAGCAGTATTTTCGATGTATGAACCTATTTTGTTTCCTGTTTAGAATTCCTTTCGTTGAAAACGACTGTAACCTAATGAATGGCAACAGTTGGACATTTACACATATAAATTAATTCACATTTCCAGTGACGATGTCAAACGAAAACAAATAAATAAATAAATAAAAGAAACGAGTTAATTGTGAGGGGGTTGAGGTAAGTTTCGATAGCAAAATGGGTCAAGTAAATATAGTTACTTGAATGTAAAATTTCCGACGCTTGCAATAGGGCAAAGCATCTTCTCATATTGATCTACGTTTGTTTCGACAGGATTCAGTAATACAGAATTATGATCATCATTTGTAGCTTTAAGATAGTAAGAAAATCTTTCATCAAAATAAAACTGCAAAATCCAAAACAATACCACACATTTTGTCCAGAAATAAGAAATTTATAGTGATAGTTTCTGCGTGCAACAGACCTGGCGTTCGCCGTGCTTAGCTGACGTGACGTCACCAACAAGCGCCGAGGACTTCCTTTGAGTCGGTGTTGTCGCCAGACGATCTCAGCGCACAGACATTACTGCAACACCATGTAACAGCGTCTCTACCCATCGAATGATCTGAATTCCTCGAGGAAGGCCTTCTACAAGTTCTTGCAGGTATGCCGTATCCTGCTGAAGGCGTTCATTTGAAAATGAACTGCACGAGTGTTGGCTGCTACGTCTCACCCACTGTTCCAAACAGACACAGGCATTTTTATGAGATTATGATCGGTGATTTAACGGTGCAGTCGAGAAGTGATGGGGTGTTTGAGAGTTCGCCAAACCAGGAACGTATACGTGCAGGGGCTGTGAACACGACTTATGTTGTCATCGTAGTCGCGAATGTTCACTCAATACTCATCACGAACATGTGGAAAGGGGAAAACACTTGGTCACAAATAATTAACAATCATATACAACCGTTCACTCGACGAAAGATCCGTACCCAAAGACTGGAAAGTTGCGCGGGTCACACCAATATTCAATAATGGTAGTAGGAGTAATCCACTAAATTACAGCCCCATATCGTTAACGTCGATGTGCAGCAGGATTTTAGAACATATATTGTGTTCGAACATTATGAATTACCTCGAAGGAAACGGTCTATTGACACACAGTCAACATTCGTTTAGAAAATATCGTTCCTGTGAAACACAACTAGCTCTTTATTCACATGAAGTGTTGAGTGCTATTGACAAGAGATTTCAGATTGATTCCGTATTTCTGGATTTCCGGAAGGCTTTTGACACTACCACACAAGCGGCTCGTAGTGAAATTGCGTGGTTATGGAATATCGTCTCAGTTATGTGACTGGATTGTGATTTCCTGTCAGAGAGGTCACAGTTCGTAGTAACTGACGGAAAGTCATCGAGTAAAACACAAGTGATTTCTGCCGTTCCCCAAGGTAGTGTTATAGGCCCTTTTCTGTTGCTTATCTATATCAACGATTTTGGAGATAATCTGTGCAACCGTCTTCGGTTGCTTGCAGATGACGCTGTCGTTTATCGACTAATAAAGTCATCAGAAAATCAAAACAAACTGCAAAACGAGTAAGAATAAATATCTGAATGGTGCGGAAAGTGGCAGTTGAACCTAAATAACGAAAAGTGTGAGGTGAACCACATGAGTGCTACAAGGAACTCGTCAAACTTCGGCTACACCATAAATCAGACTAATATAAAAGCCGTAAATTCAACTAAATACCTAGGTATTACAATTACGAACAACTTAAATTGGAAGGAACACATGGAAAATGTTGTGGGGAAGGCTAACCAAAGGCTGCGTTTTATTGGCAGGACACTTAGAAAATGTAACAGACCTACTAAGGAGACTGCCTACACTACGCTTGTCCGTCCTCTTTTAGAATACTGCTGCGCGGTGTGGGATCCTTACCAGGTAGGATTGACGGAGTACATCGAGAAAATTCAAAGAAAGGCGCCACGTTGTGTATCATCGCGAAATGTAGGACAGAGTGTCACAGAAATGATACAGGATTCGGAATGGACATCATTAAAAGAAAGGCGTTTATCGTTGCGACGGAATCTTCTCACTAAATTCCAATCAGCAACTTTATCCTCCGAATGCGAAAATATTTTGTTGACACCGATCTACAGAGGGCGCAACGGTCACCACAATAAAATAGGGAAATCAGAGCTCGTAGGGAAAGATATAGGTCTTAATTCTTTCCGCGCGCTATACGAGATAGGAATAATAGAGAATTGTGAAGGTGGTTTGATGAACCCTCTGCCAGGCACTTGAATGTGATTTGCAGAGTATCCATGTAGATGTAGAATGCTAAAATATTTTAGGAAATGCGTGTTAACTTAGCTGTATCGAATTTTAAACATTTATTCTGGTCGTCAACCAGAGGCCATACCAAAGAGACAGAAGTGAACAATACATGCTACTGACGAAAAATACACAATCCAAAGTCGTTAAGTAGTGAGCATCATACATAAAGGTACTCGAAGAGAAGAATTTACAATGCAAAAAACAAAACTTTTACATGCTATAGAAGACTGTCATATTACACGGCATATTATTATATACATCAACAGCTATTATTGAAATATTGTGCCTCATTCAACAGAGATAGAAAAACTGACCATTAAGGATACTTGAAGGATCACAGAAAACGTATGGTGTAATACCAATGAGTGTACACGTCAAAGATGTTATAACGCAGGAAACAAATGTGACATACGACATACAATCCATACATATGTACACTGGAGGTGCATTATATCATACATGAAATGACGTAAAAACGAGAAGTTTATTATATCCATTTTGTTTGGTTCAAATGGTTCTGAGCACTATGGGACTTAACAGCTATGGTCATCAGTCCCCTAGAACTTAGAACTACTTAAACCTAACTAACCTAAGGACATCACACAACACCCAGCCATCATGAGGCAGAGAAAATCCCTGACCCCGCCGGGAATCGAACCCGGGAACCCGGGCGGGGGAAGCGAGAACGCTACCGCACGACCACGAGATGCGGGCATTTTGTTTGGAGAACACCGCAAATCTTTTCGTATATTACACCGTAGTAAATACTACAACCAGCCACTCTTGAAATGATTTTATTATACCATTACTAGTTTCCGGTCTGAGCCCATCGTCACGTTGTAACGTTGACTTCTTGTAAGTTTTACATTTGTGTCTTCCTTAAAAGCTTCCCTTTACATATTGTAAGACGGAGGTTTGGTTTTATTTATCAATCCATATTGAAAACAAGGTTGCAAATACATGGATCAGTACGGATTGTAAAAGAAATAATCTGATGATGGTCTCATGCCGGAAACTAGTAATAGTATCATAAAATCATTTCAAGAAAACTTGTGGCTGATTGTAGTATTCGTATTCCTACATTGTAACTTAACAGGAAGCGCATTTCATGGTAGACAAACATGGAATACCATCAGTGCGAAAATCTTTGTAAACATATTTCGAAAAGTGAAAGACATTGACACATAAATATACCAGAAACACCATAATTACACCGGTGTTCTAACATGGACAATGTAAATCCCGTATTCTCGTAAGTAACACGCTGTAAATATCCAAGAGGGAGACATGCAATAACGTCAAGAACCTAGACCTATATCTCGCCATTGTCGGTATCGATGATTGGAA
Organism: Schistocerca gregaria; assembly: GCF_023897955.1. NCBI lineage: Eukaryota > Metazoa > Arthropoda > Insecta > Orthoptera > Acrididae > Schistocerca > Schistocerca gregaria. Next base: position 736,278,672 of record NC_064923.1, read on the forward strand.
AAAATTGTAGAGATCCTCGATTCACGGCATTGATGAACTATTATGTTGATGTGGTCTTCAGTCCGAAGACACGTTTGATCCAGCTCTCCATGCTACTGTATTCTGTGCAAGCCTCTTCATCTCAAAGTAACTACTGCAAAGTACATCCTTCTGAATCTACTTACTGTATTTATCTCTCTGATTTTTAACCCCCGCCCCCCATGCTTTCCTTTAGGATTAAATTGGTGATCGCTTGATGTCTCAGAACGTGTCGTATCAACCGACGTAGTCACGTTGGATCACAAATTTCTTTTCTCACCTGTTCTCCTGCACAGTACCTCCTCATTAGTTACGTGATCTACGCATCTAATCTTGAGCGTTCTTATGCAGCACCACATTTCAAAAGCTTCTCTTCTTGTCTAAACTGTTTATCGTAGATGTTTCACTTCCGTATATGGCTACACCTCACACAAATACTGTCATAAAAACTTCCTGAACATCAGAGACGTTTATCTAGCCAATGCCAGTCTACATTTTATATCCTCTCTACTTCGATCATCATCAGTTATTTTGCTGCCCAAGTAACAAAACTCATCTATTGCTTCAAGTGTCTCATTTCCTAATCTAATTCCCTCAGCATCACCAGATTTAATTCGACTGCGTTATATTACCCTCGTATTGCTTTTGTTGATGTTCGTCTTCTGTCCTCCTTTCAAGACACTGTCCATTCTGGTCAACTGCTCTTCTAAGTCCAGCCGCTCACGGTAGCAGCGAATTCTCAGGCGCCTTGCCACGGTTCTCTCGGCTCTCCCCGTCAGAGGTTCGAGTCTTCCCTCAGGCATGTGTGTGTGCGTGTGTTGTCCTTAGTGTAAGTTAGTTTCAGTTAGATTAAGTAGTGTGGAAGCCTAGGGACCGATGACCTCAGCAGTTTGGTCCAAGAGGAACTTACCACAAAAATCATCCAAGCGCTTTGTTGTCCCTGACAGAGTTAGAATGTCATCGGCTAACCTCGAAGTTTATATTTTGTCTCCTTGGACTTTAATTCCTACTCCAAATTTTTTTTGGTTTCCTTTACCGCATGTTCGATGTACATATTGAATAAAACAGGGAATGGGCTACAACCCTGTCCCTCTCTCTTCTGCCGGCCGCGGTGGTCTCGCGGTTCTAGGCGCGCAGTCCGAAACCGTGGGACTGCTACGGTCGCAGGTTCGAATCCTGCCTCGGGCATGGATGTGTGTGATGTCCTTAGGTTAGTTAGGTTTAAGTAGTTCTAAGTTCTAGGGGACTGATGACCATAGCAGTTGAGTCCCATAGTGCTCAGAGCCATTTGAACCATTTTTCTCTCCCTTCTGAACCACTGCTTTCCTTTTATGCCCCTCGACTTGCCATTTGGTTTCTATACAACTTGCTAAAAGTCTTTCGCTCCCTGTATTTTACCGCTGCCACCTTGAGAATTTGAAAGAGAATTGTTGGATGTGAGGTCTGCCAGTTATGCAAAACACAGTTTTTTCTCAGAACCCAAACATGTTTCCGCACCACTGTGCCATCATCAGTGGGTTTTCGTTTTTATTTATTCTGCAACCTGAACATTTTTGTTAAATTATCATAAAATTATGTGCATCTTTAGTTCAAACAACAGATAATTTTTTTGTGAATACCTTTACATTTGGTGTGCATGAATTTTTCTGGATAATTGCTACAGGTAGCTTGTCATCTGCAACCAAACGATATTGATGAGAAAGTTTTTTGCTGGGAGTTAACCTATCTTCTAAATTGTAATTTAGTTTGTCGTGATGTTTTCGCGCCTATATTCGTTTTTACTTGCGTTTTAGTGTGGAAAGCAGTTCCATTCTCCGTATCATGTTGACGTGTTGTGATGCACACGTACCTATAACAAGTATTTTCCACAAATAACGTAGTGAAACACTTATCACCTCACCAAAACACAGTGTGATTGTGGTTTGTTGTGCCCAGCCCAGTCAGTGTTCATTTGTTCAAAAAAATGGTTCAAATGGCTCTGAGCACTATGCGACTTAACTTCTGAGGTCATCAGTCGCATAGAACTTAGAACTACTTAAACCTAACTAACCTCAGGACATCACACACATCCATGCCCGAGGCAAGATTCGAACCTGCGACCGTAGCGGTCTCTCGGCTCGAGACTGTGGCGCCTAGAACCGCATGGCCACCCCGGCCGGCTTCATTTGTTCACCAGAGAGTTCTTCACCGAATTTGAATTTTGTTTGTATTTCATCTTTGTGTGTTTGTGTGTTTTCTGTGCGCGTCTTAGCTGTGTCTGTTGTCTTTTTATGATATTCCTTTTCTGTTTAAAAGGTACGTCTTTGCAGATTTTAGTGAAAGAGAATATTTCGATCAACATTGTCAGAAGCTTTCTCTAGGTGTGCAAATGCAGTAAACGTAAGTTTGACTTTCCTTGGCCTATTTTCTATGGGAAATTGTAGGGTCAGTGTTGCTGAAACTATTTATGTACATATAGTATTTACATACGTAATTAAATTTGTACGCAATGGTCTGAGAGCGAGACCTACTCGCAGTTGGCCAATGTTTCAGGGAGGTAGGTAATACTTTGCCCGGTAAACTTTTGTACTTTTGAAGACAGTGCTGGTGTTGGGCAAAGTGGCTTGCGCGTGCGGTGCAGCTGATCGCAGTGGTTGGCAGTAGCGACCGCCAGGGAAAGCCGGTGCGGAACGGCTGCCGTAGCGAGCGGGGTGTTCGATAGCGATCTGCGTGCGGCTGGCTCCCTTCCGCGAGCGAGGCGGGCCCAGTGGAGACGAGACAATGCCCGCCCGCGGGCTGCGAGGGACGGAGGAAGGTAGGAAGGACACTTTCACGCACCGCGCACCGGAGCTACCTGCCTGGGCGCCCCTCGCAGCTGCCGGACAGGCGTCCTGGACGAGCCTCGGCTCCGGCAGAGTCGTGTGCGGGGGTGTCGCACCCGCTGTGCGGGAGAAAGTGCTGCCTCCGCAGACAGATGGGCCCCACTTCCTTCCGCGCTGCTCTTGCTGGAGGTCTGTAGCTTTCGCAGACATACGCTTGCCGGTGAGTAGGGACGGGGAGAAGTGAAGAAGAACCAGTTTATGCTGTAAAGGTGGGTGTTCGTTCACTGAAATTGGCATTGTTTGTTTCTTATCAAGAAGAATCTCTATTCTGCAGAGTTTCTGCCCAATGCTCCTCCCTTTTTCCCCACACACACTACTACATGTACACGGCAATAAATAAGTATTCCACGTTTTCAAAGGCGATAATATGCGCCAGAACAAGAACAAAAATCTCTAGTGAACAAGAACTCTAAAAAGCATTTCTGATGCTGTATGAGCACATGTTGAGTAGAAGAGATGCAGATGATAATCGGGTATTCATTGGACAAATGTCTTATAGTAGAACAGACATGTGATTACATGATAAATCAGTACCCAGAACAACCACCTCTGGCCGTAATAACGGCTTTGATACGCCTGGGCATTGAGTAAAACAGAGCTTGGATGGCGTCTACAGGTGCAGCTACCCATGCAGCTTCAACACGATCAAGAGTAGTGACAGGCGTTTTGTGATGAGGCAGTTGCTCGGCCACCATTGACCAGACGATTTCAATAGGTGAGAGATCTGGAGAATGTCCTGACCAGGGCAGCTGTCGAACATTTTCTGTATGCAGAAAGGCCCGTACAGGACATGCAACATGCTGTCGTGCATTATCCTGCTGAAATGTAGGGTTTCACAGAGTAGAGCCACGGGTCGTAACACATCTGAAAAGTAGCGTCCACTGTTCAACAATGCGAACAAGAGGTGACCGAGACGTGTCACCAATGGCACCCCATACCATCACGCCGGGTGATACGCCAGTATGGCGATGACGAATACACGCTTCCAGTGTGCGTTCACCGCGATGTCGCCAAACGCGGATGCGACCATCATGATGCTGTAAACAGAACCTGGATTGAAACTTCCTGGCAGATTAAAACTGTGTGCCCGACCGAGACTCGAACTCGGGACCTTTGCCTTTCGCGGGCAAGTGCTCTACCATCTGAGCTACCGAAGCACGACTCACGCCCGGTACTCACTGCTTTACTTCTGCCAGTATCCGTCTCCTACCTTCCAAACTTTACAGAAACTCTCCTGCGAACCTTTGCAGAACTAGTCGTGCTTCGGTAGCTCAGATGGTACAGCACTTGCCCGCGAATGGCAAAGGTCCCGAGTTCGAGTCTCGGTCGGGCACACAGTTTTAATCTGCCAGGAAGTTTCATATCAGCGCACAGTCCGCTGCAGAGTGAAAATCTCATTCTGAGAACCTGGATTCATCCGAAAATATGACGTTGTGCCATTCGTGCATCCAGGATCGTCGTTGAGTACACCATCGTAGGTGCTCCTGTCTGTGATGCAGCGTCAAGGGTAACCGCAGCCACGGTCTCCGAGCTGATAGTCCATGCTGCTGCAAACGTCGTCGAACTGTTCGTGCAGCTGGTTGTCTTGCAAACGTCCCCATCTGTTGACTCAGGGATCGAGAAGTGGCTGCACTATCCGTTACAGGCATGCGGATGAGATGCCTGTCATCTCGACTGGTAGTGATATGTGGCCGTTGGGATGCAGCATGGCGTTCCGTATTACCCTCCTGAACCCACAGATTCCATATTCTGCTAACAGTCGTTGGATCTCGATCAACGCGAGCAGCAATGTCACGATACGATAAACCGCGTTCGCGATAGGCTGCAATCCGACCTTTATCAAAGTCGGAAACGTGATGCTACGCATTTCTCCTCCTTACACGAGGCATCACAACAATGTTTCACCAGGCAACGCCGTTCAACTGCTGTTTGTGTATGAGAAATCGGTTGGAAACTTTCTTCATGTCAGCACGTTGTAGGTGTCGCCACTGGCAGCAACCTTGTGTGAATGTTCTGAAAAGCTGATCATATGCATATCACAGCATCTTCTTCCTGTCGGTTAATTTCGCGTCTGTAGCACGTCATCCTCGTGGTGTAGTAATTTTAATGGCCGGTAGTGTAGCTCCAGAAGTACTGTCTGCAGCTAGGCCTGATCTCACCGTTAACCGAGTTCCAGCTGACTTCGACGGACTTGATGGTACCTACCTGGCGGTCCCAGGATGGCACCTGCACCTGCCTTGCTACCAAGCTGCTGCTTGGCCTCCGAGCGCGCACTCTGCTACCGCACTCTTGAGTCCGCAGGCCGCTGAAAATGTGTCCTACTTTGGGGTCCTCGGTTCGCCTCTGTGCTCGAGTGCCTCCTGCACTGCCCCCCTCCCCCCCTCCCCCCCTCTCCGGCTGTTATACTCCGAATAAAATTACATTATGATTGACGTATGAGCGAATGGATTGGTGGGAGCCTCCGACCATCCAATAATAGCTTTTCCTCGAGCACCATGTGCTCTCTGTTGCCTGCTTTGTAGTTACGTGGAGCGTCTAGTGAAGCGTAGCTGCCTGCACGCTGGCGTCACTGCAGCCCTGCCACCGCAATCTGTCAGTCGCCAAGTAATTTTAATCAGAGTATGTCTGGTCAGGCATCTGATCGAAACAGCGTGACCGACTTACTACGCAACCTGTCATCGCTGCGCCCCTGTCACATACCCAAGCCTGACGCAGCAGTGCTGCCGATATCTGTATTTCATCGCTGCGCGGCTGTTCGGCTTGCCGACCCCGCGTACTAAGTTGAGAACACACGAAGCCTGTGAGGCCAGTCTGCACCGCTGAGCACTGAACGCAGCAAGGCGTCGTTTCAAATGATGTACTGTTTGTAATGGGTAATTGTATTTTCACTGTCTTTCCGACGGCCATCCACGTGGCATTACGTAGCTGCTGCCCCGCCAAATATCGTGCGTCGTCATCGCGACCTGCAACGAGGTCATTAACACTCAAGCAATCCTGACACCTGCTAGAGGTAATAACAGTAAAGTAGATTTCAGACTGTACCATTTAGCCAAGCTGTTACATGTTTATTTGAACTGCGAGCCGTAAAGTGTGTGGAATGAATCAGATTGGGGTCTTTTAACACAAACCTTTTTTGTTAATGAAGATAAGAGTTTAGCGCACGTTCATCGACGAGGCTCCGATGGTGGTGTGGAGGCGGCAGTGTGAAGCGTCCTGCACAGAGATAGAGACGAGAATGCTTTGCGGCGTTGGCAGTGTGCTCACTCTCTCTCCCACATCTCACGCTGCAACCGTTGCCTGCCATGGCAATTGGCAACGCTGGCGTAAGGGTTGTACTGAACCACTGTTTCTGTTTATGAGTCTCCCTAGTAGAATTTATATGCTCGGAAAACTATCTCTGTCCTTTCTTAACTGTAAAACTTATCGTCCTTGCTTTATGGCACTTCTAATCAACAAGTGCATAAGAGACCTCAGCGTGCCTAAAACACTAAAATCAACGCCAATTGTTGTACTGGCAGCCCGAATCACTTGCTTTGGGCAGAAGTGGCGCAATGACGCTGTTGACTGATTTGTCACATGAGACACTGCTCGCTGCCGCTGCGCATCGCTCCACCAGCCGCCTTCTTTTGTGCACAGCTCTACAATACCGGAGCAGGAGGAGAAATCTAATGAACCGTGACAGTGGTTACCAATTTAATAACGCGCGGAATTCCGCCATCTCCGAAATTTACTCGAGACGAAGACGCCAGAAGACTTCGATAGCTGCGGCCAGCGACAATACCGACGGCTGCTGGGTCTCGCAGTTCCACCAGCGAGGGCGCTGCGCTGAGCGGTGTGATCCTTCCGTCTTCGCGACTTCAACACATGCGCGGCAGTACTATCAGTACATTACATAAGACGGAGCGTAGAACGTCTTCGTCAGTCCTCGTTCGGCTCACCTGAAGAAGGCTGGCAGTTGAAATTTCAAATTTTACATAAATAAAGATGCTAGACAAACCTGCAAGTGGCCTTGTTCTATTTGACAACAAACAGCACCTGCACAGCGTCGTCGGCGCGTTGCATGTGTCAGCCATGGTAAGAACAGAGTTTTGTGTAGGTGTCAGTCCACTGCATCTCGGCTAAATGAACTGCACGTGTGCAGATTTCTAGTGCTCGTATGTGGGCTGCTTCCGTGACCAAGGTAGCCGAAGCGTGTCTGGTGTTTCAACAGCCATCGTGCCGAAGACTTACACCACTTACAGGGAATGTGGAAAAACATCATACGCTAACTTACGGCTCTGACGAATATATGTGTTGAGTGATCGTGACAGACTGTCCTTGAAGACGACCGTGGCCGGCCGTTGTGGCCGAGCGTTGTAGGCGCTACAGTCCGGAACCGCGCTCCCGCCACGATCGCAGGTTCGAATCCTGCCTCGGGGATGGATGTGTGTGATGTCCTTAGGTTAGTTAGGTTTAAGTAGTTCTAAGTTTAGGGAACTGATGACCTCGGATGATGTCCCATAGTGCTCAGAGCCATTTGAAGTTGACCTTGAGAAAAATAAGACAACAACAGCTGCAAAATTAACTGTAGACCTGAATGTCACTCTCGAACTCAGTTAGCACCAAAATAACAGGAAGGGGGTTCCACAAGCAGGGAAAGGCAGGGCGAGCTGGGAATTCCAGAACTACACATCAGTGATGCAAATATCCGTTACACGAAAACGTGATGGCGAAGCCATCAGATCTGGAACGCTGAGCAATGGGAGAAAGTGATTTGGTCGCATGAGTTTAGTTTCAAAGTGTTTCCAACTGCTGGGCGAGTTTACGTCCGGTGTGCGCCATCCCAGGCCTACGACGCAGACTGCTTGTTGCCAACAGTGAAACATGACGGAGGTTCGGTGACGATTTGGGTACTCTTATGGTGGTATTTCATGGGCCCCATGCCTGCTCTGCAGGATCGCGTACTGTCAAGCATTATGCGACAATATTGGTTGATCATGTGTCTTTCATAGTACAATATTTGTTCCCCAAACGGTGAAGCTGCGTTCTAACACCAAAAGGGACCCGTGCACTGAGCTCCATCGTCCAGGTCTGGCTTTCTGAGCGCGAGGGTGAATCGCCGCATCTCTGCTGGCCACGACAGTCACCACATGTCAGTATTACGAAGCCTTTGCGGTCTACTTTGGAGAGAAGTGTACGTGACCGTTATCCACCTCCACAACTTTGCAGGAATAGTGGTGTAAAAATTCCTTGAAAACCATTAGAACCTGTATTTATCCATCCTGAGATGACTGGAAGCTGTTTTTAATGCCAACGGTTTTACTTCACCGTAATAGACGTGGTAGTGCGCTGTGTTTCACTTGGTTCCATACTTCTCTTCAACCGCTGCATTATTTAAGCGCTAGTCAGTATGCACACTCGATGGTGGAAATTGAATACTTTTTACCATCATATAAATTAAGTAATAGTTTAATGCGATAACAGACTGTTGCAACAGTTAATATTTGGTGTTCCTGTTAACACAGTCAGTTCTTCAGAATCCTATGCAAATTGGAGATAAATAATAAAAAGTATGAATTGTTAATATTCGGCACCTAGGCGCCACGATCCACATTTATACACTATGTGATCAAAAGTGTCCGGACACCTAGCTGGAAATGACTTACAATTTCGTGGCGCCCTCCGTCGGTAATGCTGGTATTCAGTATGGTGTTGGCCCATCCTTAGCCTTGAAGACAGCTTCCAATCTCGCAGGCTACGTTCAATCAGGTGCTGGAAGGTTTCTTGGGGAACGTCAGCCCATTCTTCACGGAGTGCTGCACTGAGGAGAGGCATCGACGCCGATCGGTAAGGCCTGGCACGAATTCGGTGTTCCAAACATCCCAAAGGTGTTCTATAGGATTCAGGTTAGAACTCTGTGCAGGCCAGTCCATTACAGGGATGTTACTGTCCTGTAACCACTCCACCACAAGCTGTGCATTATGAACAGGTGCTCGATCGTGTTGAAAGATGCAATCGCCATCCCCGAATTGCTCTTCAACAGTGGTAAGCAAGGGGGTACTTGAAACATCAATGTAGGCATGTGCTGTGATAATATCACGCAAAACAACAAGGGGTGCAAGCCCCTCCATGAAAAACATGACCACACCATAACACCACCGCCTCCGAATTTTACTGTTGGCACTACACACGCTGGCAGATGACGTTCACCGGGCATTCGCCATATCCACACCCTGCCATCAGATCGCCACATTGTGTACCGTGATTCGTCACTCCACACAACGTTTTTCCACTGGTCAATCGTCCAATGTTTTCGCTCGTTGTACCAAGCGTGATGTGTGGCTTTTGATCAGCCGCTCGATCATGAAATCCAAGTTTTCTCACCTCCCGCCTAACTCTCATAGTACTATCAGTGGATCCTAATGCAGTTTGGAATTCCGGTGAGGTTGTTGTGGATAGAGGTTTGCCTATTGCACATTACGACCCTCTTCAACTGTCGGCGGTCGGCCTGTACGCTTTAGCGCTGTACGTGTCCCTTCACGTTTCCACTTCACTATCACATCGGAAACAGTGGACCTAGGGATGTTTAGGAGTATAGATATCTCGCGCACAGACGTATGACACAAGTGGCAGCTAACCAACTGACGACTTTCGAAGTCAGTCAGTTTCGCGGAGCTCCCCATTCTTCTCTGTGATGATGTCTAACGACTACTGAGGTCGCTGATATCTAATATGGAAAACGTATGCTTTTGGGGGTGTCCGGATACTTTTGATCACATAATGTGTTACTTGAACTTATATTGCACCAAGAGTGGGCCGCTCGCGGTGGTCTCGCGGTTCTAGGCGCGCAGTCCGGAACCGTGCGACTGCTACGGTCGCAGGTTCGAATCCTGCCTCGGGCATGGATGTGTGTGATGTTCTTAGGTTAGTTAGGTTTAAGTAGTTCTAAGTTCTAGGGGACTGATGACCACAGCAGTTGAGTCCCATAGCGCTCAGAGCCATTTGAACCACTTGAACCAAGAGTGGTGCTGATCAAAAGCGACCTCCTCAGACCACCATTCATTGATAGAAAACATGCTGTATACTTTGCGGCCGAGCAAAATAGATCCCTAACTCACTTTCTTTATTCTCTCTTCCATGGTCACATTAGCTAGGCTGAAAGTCCAGATGCTAAGAGGGGGCATTTTTTCACCTGATTCACTCTGGACCTTCGCTCCTGTTTGTCCTCATCTCCCTCCGCCAAGGACAGGCTGGAACTTCTGGGTCAACGATGTACCGCTCTTGCCCTTTTATTTAATTTTCTTTCAACCTTTCTCCGGTGTTTTAGACACACTTAGATGACATTATCGTCGTTCTTAACGCGGAGAAATTGTCTTTCACCTGGAGCACTGGCTTCTCCGAGTGGAGGACCATTACCGTACAGAACTTCTTGCTCGACGTGGGCTGCAGGTGCCCTGTAATCACCCGATGACGCAGGCTTTGTCGCTGAACACTGTCCTCGGAGAACTGCGCTTGCGGGCTGCGTTTTTTTTTGCTTTGTGTGAGCGGGCCAGAGAACACTGGCGACACTTAGCCCAGATCGCACCGTCGGCATGCCAGTTTCTAAGACACTGTGCGATTTGGTTCATAATATACTTATTATTATCTTTATGAAATTCTGACGTTCCTCATTTCCATAACATGCCGTATTCTTATAGAGAAAAGAGATTCACACCCATGCTCGACTACTTTTTCTACTGGGGCGCTCAATTGCGCGGTTATCAGCGCCTGTACGAACTCCCAATCATTACACTCTACAGTCACGCCACTTTCACGAATGATGATGAAATGAGGAGCACCACACAAACACAATGTACCCTCGTGGAGAAAATCCCCCACCCTGCCGGCAATCGAGCACTGGTCTACGTAATATGGAGGCGATATACCGATACGGGTAGCGCAGCGATAACACACTGGTCTCGCATTCGGGAGGACAGCGGTTCAAACCCACGTCCGTCCATCCTCATTTACGTTTTCCGTGATTTCCCTAAATCGATTAAGGCAAATGTCGGGATGGTTCCTTTGAAAGAGCACGGCCGCTCTCCTTCTCCATCCTTCCCTAATCCCAGCTCCATCTGTAATTGTGGTGTCACTGCCAGACACCACACTTGGTAGCCTTTAAATCGGCCGCGGTCCGGTAATTTACGTCGGACCCGCGTGTCGCCACTATCAGTGATTGCAGACCGAGCGCCGCCACACGGCAGGTCTAGAGAGACTTCCTAGCACTCGCCCCAGTTGTAAAGCCGACTTTGCTAGCGATGGTTCACTGACTTCTACGCTCTCATTTGCCGAGACGATAGTTAGCACAGCCTTCAGCTACGTTATTTGCTACGACCTAGCAAGGCGCCATTATCAGTTACTATTGATACTGTGAATCATGTAATGTCAAGAGCGACGTTCGTCATTAAAGGATTAAAGTTAAGTATCCCACCAGCTACGTCCGTTTTTCTAAAGTCTAATTTCCTTGTCCTGTTCCAGACCTCACGCCAGCCTGCGTGAGCTAAATCGCGTGCCTTTCGGCCTCCTCTAGTAGCACGGTGTTGGCTCTCCTTCCAACCCCAACAGTAATGACTTCGTTGTCGACGGGAAGTTAAACAGTAATCTCCTGCTCCTCCTAAGCAATATTCTAATTTGGGTCGCACGAGCGTTTTGGAAGAAATTTTCTTTGTAGGTTGGTTTCGTTCCCCTAGTATTCTACCAATAAACCGGAGCCTACAACCTGCTTTACCTACTCCTGAACCTATGTGACAGTACAATTTCACATCGCTACAAATTATTACACGCAGGTTGACCAATTCCACTATGTCTCATCGATACTATATTCATGGAATACTACACTTTTTCATTTTGAAAAGTGCTATAATCCTACCACTACTATGGTAATTTAGTCTGCTTTTACCTAAATAACAGAAAACTCTGTCTCTACGTTGCAACATGTAATCCCCTTACTAAATTTAATTTAGTTTCCAAATAAAATACACTATGGGAGGATAGTCCTATTAATAGGAAAATCTAATCAATTAAGTCATTCTTTTTACAGGATTTGACCGTGTGTTGTGACTGATGGGAAAGTAAATCAGACTATTCAATTCTTTTCTTAGATAGCAACGCAGTATGAATAGTATTATATTGAAGCTAGGACAACTAAATTCCAAGCTCATTTAGTGGTTTAAAACATGTACTAATGATCGACAGCCTATCCAGGCAACGAAACAGTGAAGTATTAGAATAGCACAAGTATGAAATTTGCCTACTTTCTTGCTACTATTTAAGTAGCTTCTTCAAATAAATATTACTCCACGTAAACTATGTTGATCCAAACACTGCAATTTCCTTTTGACTACTACACTCTTATACATTACGTTTTTAAAAGAGAAAAACACAAGTAGATACCTTCAAGGAAGCTAAAACACGTTTTAGCCAGGGGGGATCTTAAAAAAAAAAAAAAAAAAAAAAAACACCTAGATATTAAAGCACACACTTCTTATACTGAATACTTCAGTTCAAGAAAATCTCTTTCTTACTGGAATTTACTTTCAAAAGCTATTACTATCGTTATTTACACAAAAACATGTTAAATGATGCCTCTTTATATTAAGATGGCACTTCAAAAGTCTGTAAAACAGGATACTCGGATTAACCAAACACCAGGAAGGAACCCTACGTAGGTGTATGATTAGTATGGTGGTAGTAGGGTGAATCAGTTTCTTTAAAGCTGAAGAATGATTATTCACTAATAAAACACAGTGTAAATTAAGTACAAAGTAGAAAAGTAGAACACTAAAAAATCTTATCTGATGACTGCAGGCTTGGGTGGGGCGAACAGTTATGGCAGCTACACTACCTACAGTATGGCAGGCCATACGTCTTGGGCTGTATGGGCTTAATTTCTCTTCTTGGCGTCGTGTAGTTTTACATACAGTAGCCCAACAGCTCACAGCTAAGCCGTAAGGCGTTTGCACTCTTCATCCGAGACATTTTTGTGCAAATCTGCAAGCAAAGCTTCTACTGCTCCACGAGGGTTTTACCTCAATCAGTGGTGCCTAAAGACTGTCACTTACTTCCCGCGCTTGCTCTAGGTAGCGCGTCAATTCTCCCTTGTCACCTTTTCCACTCTCCAGAGCCACATTCGTTTCAAACAAAAGCACTCTGGCTTTTACGTAACACCTATTTCTTGCATTGTTCCTAAGTGTTACCACTTCTTACAATTACCAGAGTTACATCAACATGAACAGTCTATACACACAAATATTTTTAAATAAAAAATGTCATCAGAAAATTATTTAGCGTAATAAACAATTTACGTAATATTTTACATACTATACTGACATATATATCCCCCCTCAATGAACCATGGACCTTGCCGTTGGTGGGGAGGCTTGCGTGCCTCAGCGATACAGATGGCCGTACCGTAGGTGCAACCACAACGGAGGGGTATCTGTTGAGAGGCCAGACAAACATGTGGTTCCTGAAGAGGGGCAGCAGCCTTTTCAGTAGTTGCAGGGGCAACAGTCTGGATGATTGACTGATCTGGCCTTGCAACATTAACCAAAACGGCGTTGCTGTGCTGGTACTGCGAACGGCTGAAAGCAAGGGGAAACTACAGCCGTAATTTTTCCCGAGGACATGCAGCTTTACCGTATGATTAAATGATGATGGCATCCTCTTGGGTAAAATATTCCGGAGGTAAAATAGTCCCCCATTCGGATCTCCGGGCGGGGACTACTCAGGAGGATGTCGTTATCAGGAGAAAGAAAACTGGCGTTCTACGGATCGGAGCGTGGAATGTCAGATCCCTTAATCGGGCAGGTAGGTTAGAAAATTTAAAAAGGGAAATGAATAGGTTAAAGTTAGATATAGTGGGAATTAGTGAAGTTCGGTGACAGGAGGAACAAGACTTCTGGTCAGGTGATTACAGGGTTATAAACACAAAATCAAATAGGGGTAATGCAGGAGTAGGTTTAATAATGAATAGGAAAATAGGAATGCGGGTAAGCTACTACAAACAGCATAGTGAACGCATTATTGTGGCCAAGATAGACACAAAGCCCATGCCTACGACAGCAGTACAAGTTTATATGCCAACTAGCTCTGCAGATGATGAAGAAATTGATGAAATGTATGATGAGATAAAAGAAATTATTCAGGTAGTGAAGGGAGACGAAAATTTAATAGTCATGGGTGACTGGAATTCGTCAGTAGGCCAAGGGAGAGAAGGAAACATAGTAGGTGAATATGGATTGGGGCTAAGAAATGAAAGAGGAAGCCGCCTAGTAGAATTTTGTACAGAGCACAACTTAGTCATAGCTAACACTTGGTTTAAGAATCATGAAAGAAGGTTGTATACGTGGAAGAACCCTGGAGATACTAAAAGGTATCAGATAGATTATATAATGGTAAGACAGAGATTTAGAAACCAGGTTTTAAATTGTAAGACATTTCCAGGGGCAGATGTGGACTCTGACCACAATCTATTGGTTATGACCTGTAGATTAAAACTGAAGAAACTGCAAAAATGTGGGAAATTAAGGAGATGGGACCTGGATAAACTGAAAGAACCAGAGGTTGTACAGAGTTTCAGGGAGAGCATAAGGGAACAATTGACAGGAATAGGGGAAAGAAATACAGTAGAAAAAGAATGGGTAACTCTGAGGGATGAAGTAGTGAAGGCAGCAGAGGATAAAGTAGGTAAAAAGACGAGGGCTGCTAGAAATCCTTGGGTAACAGAAGAAATATTGAATTTAATTGATGAAAGGAGAAAATATAAAAATGCAGTAAATGAAGCAGGCAAAAAGGAATACAAACGTCTCAAAAATGAGATCGAGAGGAAGTGCAAAATGGCTAAACAGGGATGGCTAGAGGATAAATGTAAGGATGTAGAGACTTATCTCACTAGGGGTAAGATAGATACTGCCTACAGGAAAATTAAAGAGACCTTTGGAGAGAAGAGAACCACGTGTATGAATATCAAGAGCTCAGATGGCAACTCAGTTCTAAGCAAAGAAGGGAAGGCAGAAAGGTGGAAGGAGTATATAGAAGGTTTATACAAGGGTGATGTACTTGAGGACAATATTATGGAAATGGAAGAGGATGTAGATGAAGACGAAATGGGTGATACGATATTGCGTGAAGAGTTTGACAGAGCACTGAAAGACCTGAGTCGGAACAAGGCCCCCGGAGTAGACAACATTCCATTAGAACTACTGACGGCCTTGGGAGAGCCAGTCATGACAAAACTCTACCAGCTGGTGAGCAAGATGTATGAGACAGGCCAAATACCCTCAGACTTCAAGAAGAATATAATAATTCCAATCCCAAAGAAAGCTGGTGCTGACAGATGTGAAAATTACCGAACTATCAGTTTAATAAGTCACAGCTGCAAAATACTAACGCGAATTCTTTACAGACGAATGGAAAAACTGATAGATGCAGACCTCGGGGAGGATCAGTTTGGATTCCGTCGAAATGTTGGAACACGTGAGGCAATACTGACCTTACGACTTATCTTAGAAGAAAGATTAAGAAAAGGCAAACCTACGTTTCTAGCATTTGTAGACTTAGAGAAAGCTTTTGACAATGTTGACTGGAATACTCTTTTTCAAATTCTAAAGGTGGCAGGGGTGAAATACAGGGAGCGAAAGGCTATTTATAATTTGTACAGAAACCAGATGGCAGTAATAAGAGTCGAGGGGCATGAAAGG
Organism: Schistocerca gregaria; assembly: GCF_023897955.1. Lineage (NCBI taxonomy): Eukaryota > Metazoa > Arthropoda > Insecta > Orthoptera > Acrididae > Schistocerca > Schistocerca gregaria. The sequence goes on from NC_064923.1 coordinate 736,294,270, forward strand.
GAAGCAGTGGTTGGGAAAGGAGTGAGACAGGGTTGTAGCCTCTCCCCGATGTTATTCAATCTGTATATTAAACAAGCAGTAAAGGAAACAAAAGAAAAATTTGGAGTAGGTATTAAAATTCATGGAGACGAAGTAAAAACTTTGAGGTTCGCCGATGACATTGTAATTCTGTCACAGACGGCAAAGGACTTGGAAGAGCAGTTGAACGGAATGGACAGTGTCTTGAAAGGAGGATATAAGATGAACATCAACAAAAGCAAAACGAGGATAATGGAATGTAGTCCAATTAAATCGGGTGATGCTGAGGGAATTAGATTGGGAAATGAGACACTTAAAGTAGTAAAGGAGTTTTGCTATTTAGGAAGTAAAATAACTGATGATGGTCGAAGTAGAGAGGATATAAAATGTAGACTGGCAATGGCAAGGAATGCGTTTCTGAAGAAGAGAAGTTTGTTAACATCGAATATAGATTTATGTATCAGGAAGTCGTTTCTGAAAGTATTTGTTTGGAGTGTAGCCATGTATGGAAGTGAAACATGGACGATAACTAGTTTGGACAAGAAGAGAATAGAAGCTTTCGAAATGTGGTGCTACAGAAGAATACTGAAGATAAGGTGGATAGATCACGTAACTAATGAGGAGGTATTGAATAGGATTGGGGAGAAGAGAAGTTTGTGGCACAACTTGACTAGAAGAAGGGATCGGTTGGTAGGACATGTTTTGAGGCATCAAGGGATCACAAATTTAGCATTGGAGGGCAGTGTGGAGGGTAAAAATCGTAGAGGGAGACCGAGAGATGAGTACACTAAGCAGATTCAGAAGGATGTAGGTTGCAGTAGGTACTGGGAGATGAAGAAGCTTGCACAGGATAGAGTAGCATGGAGAGCTGCATCAAACCAGTCTCAGGACTGAAGACCACAACAACAACAACTGACATATAATGCAAAGAACTTCAACCTCCAGTATAGTACGCCTTACTTTAGGTACACAGAAAATTTAGTTCTAATATGCGAAAATTTTAAAGAAAAAAAATTATGAAAAGATGCATTACTTAGAAATCTGACTATATTTGGGCTGCTTTTTTTGGATAATACTTCATTATAGATAACTGCATCATTCACGAAAAGCATGAGGTTCCTATTAATATACTCTTCAAGGTCATTAATGTATAACGTGAACAGCAAAGGTCGTAACACACACACTTAATTAAATTCATGTTTTTTGAAGAATCTCCATCCAAGACAACATACCGTGTCCACCCTCCCAAGAAACATCCAATCCTATCAAGAACTTTGGGATGTATGCTCTAGTAGTACTTTTAGACAATGTCATATCCGGTTCGATTATCAGTTCATATACGATGCATATTCGGAAAGTAAGGTCCGATTTGGCGCGAAATGGAAACCACTGTGAAAATCCTATGGAACTTTGCACGGATGTGTTGGGCAGTGTCTTTTGTGTACCCGTCGATCGCTTCACGCCGCTCTTTTCAATTCAGAGCGCAAAGTGATCACGTAGAAATGCCTAAAACAACAGTGATTGCCGCCTGAAGCTATGGCGCCCACACATTATAAATGTTAAGCGTTTCTTCTTCAAGACAATTCTCAGCCGCATCCTGCAGATAAAATGAAGACGCTCCTGCAGCCTTTTCGATGGGAAGTGTTTGATCACCCACAATACAGCCCTTAATTGGCTCCCTCCGAAGTTCATCTCTGCTCACATGAACCGCTGACTACGCAGACAATATTTCGGCACAAACTACGAAAACCAGAACAGCGTAGGGAATTGGAGGAAAGCATAGGCGGCTGCCTTCTGAGACGACGGTACTGGAAAGTTCGTACAACTGTACGACAAATGTCTAAGTCATGGCGGAAATTATTTAGAGAGGTAGTTGGAAGCTGTGGCTAACTATTGCGAACAATTTATTTTTTATTTTCACTGCAGTTTTCACTTCGCGACCGATCGGACCTTACTTTCCGAAGAGCCCTCGTTCAGCCGTAACTAGACATAGTAGAGGGAACGTAAAATTATTATTATCCCCTGTTATGGTTTTTGGGAAAAATTTTTGATATACATTTAGAAGAAGAAACATAGTCCTCGGACTGAATGTTATTTTAGAACATACATCATATATCACGTACGTTAACAGATTGTACAGCTGTTTATCGTTAGGTGAAGAGCGAACTTGACGCAAATCTTGACGTAACACGGTAAAAGCTTCAGAATACGTTTATGATCCTTCTGTTAATTATCTAGAGTCAACAGAGCGTAGCATTTCTTTTACGAAGCTTCACATACTTTCTGCGACTGATGAATGTTCAAGCAAAACATTTAATTTTCACGTGCTCATGTGTTGTTATAATTACATTTTGTGAAGTGTTTACAACGTTTTGCTTGCGTGTCGGGATAGGTAATACAGTTTCGTCGCTCATTATAAGAAATTATCGTAAATAGACTGCTGGCCGCTGGTGGCCGAGCGGTTCTAGACGCTTCAGTCTGTAACCGCTCGTCCGCTACGGTTGCAGGTTCGAATCCTGCCTCAGGCATGGATGTGTGTGATGCCCTTAGGTTAGGTAGGTTTAAGTAGTTCGGAGTTCTAGGGGACTGATGACCTCAGCTGTTAAGTCCCATAGTTCCCAGAGCAATTGAACCATTTGAACCATAAGTAGACTTGTATCACGTTTGGATTTGTATACTTCATTCTATATCGACGAACACTCTTAATTAACGAACTGTGGGAATATGTGATCCTTTTATGGCTTAGTGGAGTGTAGTAATCTTTGTCATACTGCAGAGTAACCATCTTTTGTTCGTCTTTGTATTCAGTGTATCAGGAGTCTATTATATAAGCCTTCTCCCATAATGCATACACTATATTTTTAAACTAGACTTTATAAAATAGTAAAAATGGTAGAATGACATAAAACAGTTGAAATTCAATATTCGTGATCAGATACGATATTTTGCCATTCATCGCAAGTTTTGCAAACACAGTAGAAACATCATATCTGAAAAGTATGCTTACTGCACAAAGTAATACATTAAAGATGTTCGAATGTGTGTGAATTCCTAAGGGACCAAACTGCTGAAGTCATCGGTCCTTAGACTTATGCACTACTTAAACTAACTTATGCTAAGTGCAGCACACACACCCATGCCCCAGGGAGGACTCGAACCTCCGGCGGGAGGCATTAAAGACATATGTGCTCCTGAAATGTAGGGTAATATATTATTTTTCTTAACTTACCTTCAGCAGATATTATTTATAGAATGTAAGTAATTGTTCATTAACTTAAGTCGGTTTACAAGAGTGGGGGAAATGTGTTACTGGTATCTGTTTTTGCACATCTGTATACAAGTTCTGGCTGTGGAGTTTCTCCAGTATCATCGAGAATTTCTTGCGTTCTACAGAGCAATCAGTGTCTTCACTCGTGTTATTCTATTAAGAACCTAAGTATGTATCATAAATGGGATAAAATTATTTCTTAGTATTTTGACTTTTACATTACTGTAGTTTAATTTTTATTTAATACATTTTATTGATCTTCGGCGTATCCCATACAGCCGCCGAATTCTTACAGATTATACAAATATTCGATGTATTTGTTAAGCTGACAGCTATAAACCTCCATAATGTAATTCGAAACGCTATAAATCTGTGTTGTTAGTCCATTGGCGCTAGAATGTTTACGAGAAACTGTTGTACTTTCTTGTCGATGGCGATCACAACAAAAGATGGGCAGTACTCTTAATATTTGCAGAAAGTAGCTTCTACGTTTGCGGAAACGCCTGTAGCTAATTGAATTATAGTCTGAGCTTTTAAGGAATTAAAACGTCTAGTGACGTCGGAGCTCTGGGTTACCCTTCTGGCTCCGTCCGATGAACTGTTTCGTAGGTTTTGCCTTTCGTATCTTCTTGGCAGGTCCCTTTCCCGTTGCCATTTCTCTGCCTCTAAATAGTATCTGCCTCTAAATTGTAGTTTGGGTTTTAGTCCAAATTATGGTTCTTGTCACACAACATTCTTGGTTAGGTGTATAACAACCTCATTGCCGGTAAGTCCTCTATATGTTTTCTTTCAGGCGAAGCCGATAGGTATGATTTCTTCTCGTACCGATTTCGCCTTCCAGTAAATCTGTACCCAGCTAAGCTGGATTTAAAGCAGTGGTCAACCGCGAGTTAAAATGTGATGCCAAGTCCCGCGGTCATGACGCTTGCCAGCTTGTCCTGTTCTAACCTCAGTATTGACAGTACATCGATACCGGTGCCGAGCCAGCCCCTGGCACGGTAGGCAGCCCACGGTGCACTGCACGCGCCCAGGGCGCGGGAAACCTGCGCTAGTTGGGGAGGCGGCCGCCGCGGCGCTGCGGTCGCGGGTGTGGAACGCGCCCAGCGTCCGGAGCACGCCGCAGTGTTGTACCGGCGGCTCGGCCGAGTGGAGGCGCCTGCCCTTCTGTTGCCTCAGCGTCACTTCCTGGTCGCGCTCTGCCCGTCCGACTGTGTGATTATTCGTTTTTAAGTGTTGGTGTCCCAGGTGTGTGCCCAGCGACAATCGGTGGATCTGCTAGCATACCACAGGACAGTAAGGTAACTCACCCTGTTTTCTTTCAGTGCGTTCGAAGGCCTGGAATGATTTGCTGTATTTCCTTATCCTCTCTACTTGTGGCGTAGTCTCTCGGACGTAATTCCGCCCGCGTAATAACGTTGGTTACCAACAATTTGTAGCGACCAGTACATTCACGCCTGTAAGCTTCTTTTTGCTGGTTTTTTCACTTCCCAGGTGACTTTTATAGTTCAGCGGTTCAATGAGAGCATGGAGTTATTTAGCTCCGGTTACTATTGTGATTAATTTCACTATTGTTAATAACTGGTAACGATTCGGCTTCTCACAAATCAAAATGTACGTATTTGGTGGATTGGTATACATTTTAGGAATTATATATCTTAGCTTTTCCTCAATTTTATAGACGATATCGCAACGAAAAACTTTTCACCATCACCAGCAAACTTCTCTATTACCCTAGATAAAAGATACTGAATTCCGAAGAAAGAGACGAACGACTACACTCAAGGATAGACTATAGCATCAAAATGTAGAGAATATACATGCGGTACAAAAAAGAAAAAAAAAAAGTTGAAGACAATCGTCATAGTTAGTCAGTGTATGCACAATGTCTTCATTGTGTGCACGTCATTGGTTCGCAGCAGAAATCTTTGTTCACTTATTAAAGGATTCGTCAAAAGATACGATAACAGATATAAGATACATTTGGAAAAAAAGAGGTTTTTTTGTCAGGATGTTGTTTAGTTGACGAAGAGAACGGACATACGGCGTTTAGTACTGCCCGTTGGTGCTGTTTTATGAGTTCACCGGTGGAGATGTCGGACCCAGACCTGCATCGGTAACAGCACTCTGTGGATACCGCACCTACACATTTCATCTTCTCCTGATATCGATTTTCTACATTGTGCTGAATTAAAAACGTTTTCACAACTGTGTTTATAGATGGTTGGTCTAGTAAACTGATATAAGGCCGGGAGAGCGGTGTGCAGACTACATGCTCTTCCATATCCGCATCCAGTGACGTCTGAGGATGACACGACGGCCAGTCGGTACCGTTGGGCCTTCGAAGGCCCGTTCGGACGGAGTTTAATTTAGTTTTGTTTGTAGATGGTCTCGTTGAGGAATTCAGGAAACACCATCAGTATATTTTTCTGATGCATCTCATTTTATAAGTGTTCACTAATGAGAAACGTAGTCCTTATAGGAAAGAGAAGTGCGTAAATGAAAGCGAAGTTGATCTCTGATACACATCGAATGTATTATTATTCTCTAACCATTCGAAAGAGATGTAAAAGCAAGTCTCTAATGGCACGACTGTTTTGTTATGTGCCAGGAATCTGCAACGGAAATATACGTCTTCGGTTAGCGTTTGCATGTCAGACAGAACAGGCGACTGTCACAAGTCACTGAACTCTAGAAGTGCCGACGTATGTTCAGGCTGTATGCACGTACGGTATCGTGAAATGCACATAATGAACCATCAATTTAAGGGGCGTTAAGTTGGAAAGTGACAAGAATTTATCTGATGTAGTACATTAGAGAAAGAGTTGTTTCTCCAATGACGAACTGGAATATGGGCATACTACATGTAACTGCGGAGTTACGACGGCAAAAACAAATTTCGTTGATCAACATCACAAAGATTTCATCCGTTCCCGTTCGTGTGTGGAGCGGCTGAAATAGTGTGTGCCACATGCGGAACTTTTTACCTTGTATTGATTATACACGTTTGAAAAGTGTCTCAGCATGTCACCTTTCGATACCTTTAGCAGACTCTGCCGCCAATCATGAGTTGAGGACTAAGTCAAGATTTTTTATCAACGATAATAATAAAACAATGAAATGAGATCTATTGGTGTTGTTGTCTTCTGTTTGAGACTGGTCTGCTGCTTCTCCCCACACTAATCTATCAGTGCAGTTCTTTTTATTTTTGCACAACTGCTGCAGCACACATGCACTGGAAGCTGTTCACTGTATGTGATCATTGGTCTCTCTCTCTCTCTCTCTCTCTCTCTCTCTCCCTCTCTCTCTGCATCCTCCCAACTCCCCTCCATCAAATGCAAATTTCCTTTTTTCCCAAATTCCCAAACTGGCGACGATTCTTTGAGGCCTCCAGATGAATCCAATCAACCGGTCCCTTTTTTTAGTCAATTTGTACCACAAATTACTTTTTTCGCACTTTGATTTTGTACCCCTTCATTGTTATTCGGTTTACTCACCCAATTTTCAACATTACTCCGTAGTACCACGTTTCAAAAGCAGTTATATTTCTTTGTGAATTAATTAACTATTACAGCACTTTAAATTTCAAAAACAAGATATGCTGCTGTAAATATTGTGGCTGAATTATGATTCGTGTGGGTTTATTTCTAAAATTACTACAAAAATAAATCACTTCTTTGATGTATGTATGTATGCATGAGCTAAGACAGTCCACAATTTTATTACAAAAACTCTACTGGACATGATTGCAACTCCTCAGAAAGTACCCTAAACACTTACAAAACCATTTTTAGGACGCTACTTCGGATCTTGATTAAAATATATACAACCAATTCTTATTGCGAGTATTTAAATCAAGCATTTGATACATAGGCTGCATTTTTCTAGTGCCCTAGAAATGGTCAGCAGTTTGGCGCACACTTTTCCCGTGACTGGTCGTCGCAAGGTTTCCTGTCTGGTGCTGCCCCGTCGTCCTCCCTAAACCTTTCGTTTGACGTCTTCTCTCTCCGTATTTCAGTTTATCGAAAAAGCTTCAAAGTTTTGTGAAATTTGCAGTTTTACAATTTTCGCATAAGGAGCGTAAATAAAAGTAAAGGCACCCGTCGTTGATTTAAATCTACATAGACGGTTTTTAGATAGAAAAAAATCCGTGTTATGTTAGCTACTATGCTGATGCTTCGTACTGTGATCGTTGATTGCTAGGATGCCAAAAGTTGAACAAAAAAATTAATACGCCTTACTTTTTTGGGTTCATAAAAATGAGACACTTAAAGTAGTAAAGGAGTTTTGCTATTTAGGAAGTAAAATAACTGATGATGGTCGAAGTAGAGAGGATATAAAATGTAGACTGGCAATGACAAGGAAAGCGTTTCTGAAGAAGAGAAATTTGTTAACATCGAATATAGATTTATGTATCAGGAAGTCGTTTCTGAAAGTATTTGTATGGAGTGTAGCCATGTATGGAAGTGAAACATGGACGATAACTAGTTTGGACAAGAAGAGAATAGAAGCTTTCGAAATGTGGTGTTACAGAAGAATGCTGAAGATAAGGTGGATATATCACGTCACTAATGAGGAGGTATTGAATAGGATTGGGGAGAAGAGAAGTTTATGGCACAACTTGACTAGAAGAAGGGATCGGTTGGTAGGACATGTTTTGAGGCATCACGGGTTCACAAATTTAGCATTGGAGTCAGCGTGGAGGGTAAAAATCGTAGAGGGAGACCAAGAGATGAATACACTAAGCAGATTCAGAAGGATGTAGGTTGCAGTAGGTACTGGGAGATGAAGAAGCTTGCACAGGACAGAGTAGCATGGAGAGCTGCATCAAACCAGTCTCAGGACTGAAGACCACAACAGCAAACATGTTATTTTTATCTGTTATTACTTTGACGCTGTAATTTCGTGTACTGAACCGTTCCATGACCTTGGAGATTTGCTCCTCGATTTGGTCCTACGAAACTTGACATGTAAATAAAAAATAAATTAAAAATTACAAAGATAATTGTAATTTGATTGTGAGGAATTCTACTGGAAATAGTGTTACACTCGTCGACTAATGAGTCTAGCGAAAGATTTACATGGTGCACGTTCCTGAGTCACAGAAACAGCTTTTTAGAATCCAATTCCGTGTGTGTCCACTAAGTGAAATTCACACGACAATTTTACAACAGTTTCAAAGATACTAACATACTAAGCCACTAGACTCGCATTCGGGAGGTCGACCGTTCAAACTCGCGTCCGACCATCCTCATTTAGATTGTGCGTGGTTTCCGTAAATCACTTCAGGCAAATGCTGGGATGCTTCCATTGAAAGGGCGCGGCCGAATTGCTTCCGCATCCTTCCCTAACTCGAGCATGTCCTCCGTGTCTAATGACCCCGTTGTCGACTGGGTCGTCTAAACACTCATCTCCTCCTCTTCTTCTTCTTCTTCTTCCTCCTCCTCCTCCTTTCCATTACAATACAAACTATGTAAAAGTATAGGGATAGCAAAATACGTCATTACTCAATATACCATTTACCACTAGATTAACCGCCAGTGAAAGAACCTGTAGCATCACACAATCGTGATCAGCTTGTGGATTTTTTTCCAAGTTGCCTCGATATAAAGCCTGTGTTACAGCGACATATTTTCGTAATATTTGTTTTTGATGTGGTAACGTTCTCAACTTTCTCCGTGCGAACCAGTTGCCAGATTTACACCAACGTGAAACCATGCCACGGTGAGACAAGTTTTTTTTCCGGATATAAGCACGGCAGGGAGTGCAGTGGCCTGCAGCAAAACGCCTGTCGGTCTCTGTAGGTGACTCTGCTCCGCCAGGCGGTGGCCGTCATTGGGCGGAGCAGCGCTGGCTGCGCCGCGGGCGGCGTGTTTTAGGAGCGGCGCTGTACAGGCCGGCCGGCGCGCTGTGTGTGGAAATAGCGCCGCCGCGCGCGCCGTATTTATAGCGACCACCTGCGAGCGCGCCGATGCGCCACGCCACGCCTCACAGCTGATGCTGTTCGCGGCCGCCTGTGCAGCGCTGTACCGCACCACACCCACACCTCGCCACCGGCTTGTTCGCTTACGGCCAAATTATAATACGCACTGCTATCTCCCACATTTCTCCCGGCGTCTTGGCTGCGGTTGGAGTATGATTTGTCGCATTGCTCGAAGTCTAGGTTAGGTCGTAAGGTGGCGGTTCGGCTGTGAGTTGTCGGAGCTGATGAATGTCGTCTGTAGCGTTGCTCGAGGTCTAGGGTTCGTTGGAAATGTTTGCTCCATATTTAATATGGGCTACTGCATTATGATGTGTGAAGCTTGTTTCGTTATTGTTTCATCCATTTCTAATTCGATACTGTATCAGTCATCATATTGAATGCACTCCCAGAGTTCAAAAACGTTCTATTTTACAGAGTGAGCTGCAACATTTTGGAGCTTGTCCAGTGATATTTCAGACACTGCATAGCTGGTGTATGTACACACTGCCACTGGTGCACGTTTTCGTATGCCTTAATTCCAAAGTACATGGAGTGCTTTTCCGGAACAGTGAACACTGTGTGCTACAACAAAGACCTGGTTGTCTCTACGAAATGCAATTTTAACAATATTGTTCGTTCAGTGCCGACTCGGATTTGCTAACGCGGTCCAGCCAACCTGATCTCCGTTTTGCATTCTCCTATCAGACAATTCCTACCGAATACCAGTATGAGTTCTAACAACATAACACGGTCTCATCTTCACCGATTACCTGCATATTACCAGTTATTCCGGGCCGGCCAGAGTGGCCGACCGGTTCTAGACGCTTCAGTCTGCAACCGCGTGACCGCTGCGGTCGTAGGTTTGAATCCTGCCGCGGGCATGGATGTGTGTGATATCCTTAGGTTAGTTACGTTCTAAGTTCTAGGGGACCGATGACTGCAGATGTTAAGTCCCATAGTGCTCAGAGCCATCCAGTTATTCTGGATCAAAATCTCATACAGACGCAACATTATTGACCATCATCAGTTGCTTGACATCGATGTTGAACCGGAGCCTTGTTTCTTAATGCTAGTTAGTACAGCTTTCTTGACAATGAGTCAAAATCATTCTGACAGTCTATGAAACCCAGATGAAAGGAATGTAAATTCGATTTCAACTTGCAATTGTCCCACCAGTACAAATAACTTGTTCCTTTTTTTGATTAGAACTGATAGGAGTTGGAGAAACGTGCAGTGTTATGTTTACCAAGATGATACAGCTGTTGTGTATATCTCCCTATTTCTGCCACTCGATAATGGCGTCCGATATTGAATTTAGCCAGTCACGATGTATAGACAAATTTTAACTTATGACATGAAGCTTATAGCGCTGGGGGAATCATTGCTTTAACCCTCAAAAGATTCATACGAGAAGTAAAACCTAACGCAAAGATGTTGATTAACGTTGATAAAGTGACATAAGAAATTAATGGAGTCGTGAAGCATTTGTTTGGACTGTGACAATTTGACGAATGTGCCATAACACGATGTCTGTCGCTAGACTCTGTTAATAAATGCATTACTATCAAAGCCAGTTCCTGGCAAATACGGCCAGTCGAATGAAAAAAAAAAAAAAAAAAAGCAGAAAGATCTGATGCTCTGAGTAGCTGGACACAAACTAGAAAGCACACAGTTCTGGGATGATTTAGACGAATATTGTATTACATTTTCACTAGTTGATTGGACCCTCCAACCATTTGATAATGGCTAAGCATTGCGGCTAAATAGTTTACCTACTTTTACGGTATTGTGATTTGTTTGTGTCCTCATGAAGCGTGTGGAATGATGATAACGCAGAGACTGAATGCCCAAGCCTGCACATATTCGTTGCTACCGAACTTCTGAAGTAACTGTATCCATGCGAATGACAGACACGGTCTATAGTGTCGTAAGTCCTCAGCCCAAGGGAAAGTGTCTAGATGTCTGCGTCTACAGTGACATTTGCATACAAGGGACTTACACTGAATTCTGCCTTTTGTGTTGTATTTAAATTTATCCATGTTATATGGATGTTGTTTGAGGTCTGAGACTGTATTAGAACATTATGTGCAATGATTTATACTGCTGCAGTCGCTTTTTACTAATATGTTATCAGCACAAAGCATTTCGGCAGCATGCTGCCATCATCAGGTACATTATACATTTACTTATACATCAGCTGATTGGTTATGTACATTAGCTGTGTGTGCCAGTGGGGTTAATAATCCATGGCACAGCACATGGAGATGTTTTATTAAATGATAAGCTTGAAAGTAATAACGTTAACTTCTTCAAAAACTTCTCCAACATTAAATGTTTATTTCATAATCAGAATAGTTCTCATTAAGTATCCATGCAACATTCTCCATATTGCCAATACATCTAGACGAAAGTCCTCATCTTCACTACAGGTATATATTACTATGTTTGAGATTGCAAGTCGTTAAGCTTAGATTTTATAACTCTCTGGAAAGATGTTAACAGTTTTTCAAATTGTAAGTAGTTTGTCTTAGATTTTAAAACTCTTTGGAAAGATGTAAACAGATGTTTGTGAAAATGCTAAGTTGTGATTTACCTGTTAGTATGCTCTGTGTGCCAGAAAGTGAAATCTCCAACAGAAATGTAAGTAAACGTATTAATATATTATCTAATCATGCTATTCAATTAATGTAGACACTGTAACAGATTTATCCTTACACACAGGCTATTTTTCTATTCTTAGCCCCACTGGCACACACAGCTAATGCACATAACCTATTAGCTGATGTGTAAGTAACTGTATAATGCACCTGATGACAGCATGCTACCGAAATGCATTGTGCTAATAAAATGTTAATAAAAAGTGACTGCAGCAGTATAAATTATTCCACATAATCTTCTGTGTTGTGTCGCTGAACTGGCATTTAGGAGAGCCGGATATCAAAGAGCATTCCCAACATTCTTACTTACGTTTCACACTATTCCTAAATCAAGTAAGGCTTTTCTTAAGAATAGTATCTTCTCAAAGTACTGAACATTTCTTTTGAAAACATCTGCATTCCAAAACTTTGTCGGTAAATATATACGTTTGCTGCCGTTAGTGGAAATCTCCGTCTGTTCTGTCATTCCAAGAGGTTACCAGAACGGTTGTTCCGCGAAGTACCACTGCGTGAACAGGATGTTCAGCTGTAGGACAAGGCTAAACACTGACGTTCTACATAGCGACATCATAGCAGGCGCTTACTTCCTGCCTAGCTTCGAAGGTCCTACTGGGAATGACCACTGAGCGTATCAAGACGAAAAACATTCGTACTTTATGTTTCAAAGTGAATTAACATACGAGCGAAAACAGTAACTGTTGTCCACTGTTACGCGCAGAGCTCTGAATTAAGAGACATTGGCTTTTTTAAGGACATTTTGGAACACGAACTTTCCACCACGTTTCAGACATTTGGCTCAGTACCACGCCAACTCTTACTATCTATTATATGCGGTATCAAATGAAATTTGAAACGGAGTCGTGTATTTCTTGAGAAGGAGGAAGCAGCACGTTATCTTCGATGCACAGTCAACGAGAGATTTATAGCTAAGTTCAGGTGTGCACCAGGGAAGTGTGTTTGGACCCTTGCTGTCCATGTTGTTCTTTGATTACCTAGAAAACAATGTTAACAGTTGCTTTAGTTTTATCGCATATTCTCACGCGCCGAGAGACCAACACAACCAGGAATCCACCAAACACTGCGACAAAGTCCTCCGTTTATTTCTTCACGTAAAGATACACACCGCACTCAACGGCCAAATTTTCTATCTCTTAGAGACCCATCGTCAAATAAAAACCTTATTTCGGTTCTATCGTGTACAGATGTTGTACAGACTGGTATATATGTAAGGACGGTTGCTCTGGCTGCTAGTATAGGCGTAGGTATTCATCGGGTATAGCGATCGACAGTTTCCACCAGTGTATTTGTTTGAAGTGTGGTTCAAAATGGTTCAAATGGCTCTGAGCACTAAGGCACTTAACATCTGAGGTCATCAGTACCCTAGAAATTAGAACTACTTAAACCTTACTAACCTAAGGACTTCACACACATCCATGCCCGAGGGAGGATTCTAACCTGCGACCGTAGCGGTCGCGCGGTTCCAGACTGAAGCGCCTAGAACCGCTCGGCCACACCGGCCGGCCAGACATGAGCCCCTGTGACTTCTTTCTGTGGGGACACTTGAAAGACCAGGTGTACCGCCAGAATCCAGAAACAATTGAACAGCTGAAGCAGTACATCTCATCTGCATGTGAAGCCATTCCGCCAGACACGTTGTCAAAGGTTTCGGGTAATTTCATTCAGAGACTACGCCATATTATTGCTACGCATGGTGGATATGTGGAAAATATCGTACTATAGAGTTTCCCAGACCGCAGCGCCATCTGTTGTTGACAATTGTAACTACTGTAATTTCGAAAGTTTGTCTGACTGAAAATGTACTGCTGTCCCAAGCATATTGCAACAAACGGTGTATTTCTATCGCTGCTCGTTTAGTTTGTATTGCCGTTTCAAATATACCGGTCATTTTTGAAACACCCTGTATGAGTATGAAGAAACGATCAGTGCACGACATCCCCAGCATTACGAAACAAAAAGCGACAAACTAAGTGAACCTTCACGGGAATAGATGTTTTCAATTCACATTTTGTTATTAGCAACTTGACATACATCATATGTCTGAAAATATCAGACCACAGTGCTGACACGTTCCTTCACCAAGAACATAGTTGTAACTGTTGAATTCGCAATGTACACACATATATAGAAAGGCTTTTCATTTCTCATTAATTGGCTTTGCTAACTCTCGATGGAACTGCTATGTTCCCGTCTAACCTGAGGTTTACGATATGGCTACAGATGAATCTGTAGCCACTATCTTCATTTTAAAAAAAGTAGCATTTTTATTGGCTTCGTCGATTGGCAAGAAAACTATAACCGTTTAACCTAGCCCAGACTTCAGGCTACGCTTTAAACAGTGTCATCAGAGCCACAATTAGAAACAGCGAAGAAAAAGGAAAACTACGAAGCAGAGCGTCCTTATCTCTGTCTTCAGTTCATTAGACATTTTCATTAGACCTATGAAGCTGTAGTATACAAGACTATGTAAGCTGTCACTCGTCAGAGGAAACCAACGTTAGTCTGTTCGAAATTACTTTTGGATTTGGGCAGGAACACTTCGAGAGGCAGAATTGTGTTTCCACGTACGGCACAGAACAGAGGCGTATTCTGACATTTCATTCAACTTGCTCAAAATGGCAAACCATTCGTTGTACAAAGATGGAACTGCGAATCTGTGTCTTCCACGAGGCAGCGCTATGTTTCCATTTTCCTTTTATTTTCAGCAGCAAATTTTAAAGCCGATATACGTAAAGTTCACAAAAGTGCATTTTTTGACGTCCTTACCGAAATTTCGCCGGCCGCGGTGGCCGAGCGGTTCTAGGCGCTTCAGTCCGGAACCGCGCGACTGCTAATGTGGTAGGTTCGAGTCCTGCCTCGGGCATGGATGTGTGTGATGTCCTTAGGTTGGTTAGGTTTAAGTGGTTCTAAGTTCTAGGGTACTGATGACCTCAGATGTTAAGTCCCATAGTGGTCAGAGCCATTTGAACATTGCTACCGAAATTTCGACGTGCGAGAAAGTTTTTGTTATTGAGTTTAGGTGAACTGATAATGCGAACGAGAATTTAATAATATGTAATTTCAGATATTCTGCACTGCAGCTCTGTTGAATATCTCTAATACATAACGTGTGACGTCACACTTCAAACAGCCGGCCGATGTGACCGAGCGGTTCTAGGCGCTTCAGTCTGGAACCGCGCGACCGCTACGGTCGCAGGTTAGAATCCTGCCTCGGGCATGGATGTGTGTGAAGTCCTTAGGTTAGTAAGGTTTAAGTAGTTCTAAGTTCTAGGGTACTGATGACCTCAGAAGTGCCATAGTGCTCAGAGCCATTTGAACCATTTTGAACCACACTTCAAACAAATACACCATTGGAAAGTGTCGATCACTATACCCGATGAAGACCTACGCCTATACTAGCAGCCAGAGCAACCGTCCTTACATATATAGCAGTCTGTGCAACATCTGTACACGATAGAACCGAAATAAGGTTTTTGTTTGACGGTGGGTCTCTAAGAGATAGAAAATTTGTCCGTTGAGTGCGGTGTGTATCTTTACGTGAAGAAGTAAACGGAGGACTTTGCCACAGTGTTTGGTGCATTCCTGGTTGTGTTGGTCTCTCGGCGCGTGAGCGCGCGTTCGTGTGGCAGCGGCCAGCGCGGTCTGGAAGGACAGGACAGCGAGGAGGCGACCAGGGCCAGTCGCTTCCGGCGACAGAATTAGACGGCAGAGGCAGCGCCTGGAATCGCGGCCAGCGGGCTGCCCTGTTTACTGCCGTGCTGGAACCGGGTCTGCGTCTGCGAGCGGCGCCCGATGGTCCGCGCGCAATAATAGCTCAGGCAGCTCAGCTGCTTCCGCGAGGCGCCCGCCGCCCGGCCGATGACGCACTGCACTGTGTCGCTTCTGTCTCTGCATGCAGCGCCGCGAGGCAGGTGCCAGCCGGGAAGTGCCGCGTGCGGACACGGCACTACTTACGTAACCTGTCTGACCCGGCTACCCTTAATACATCCCCGTATTATTTAGATGCTATTCCGTCTATGTGCTCCGCTCACCTCCCCCCCCCCCCCTCCCCCCTCCACCGGTAACCGAGCGCATTAAAGCGCCGCTTCCGGGACACGGGGAGGCGAGACTGGCATGAATCGAAACCATGTCGCGTATTTACAAAGAGGGTTGGAGAGCCGGCCAGTCTAGATGTGGTTGTTAGGCGGTTTCCCACGTACAGCTAAGATACTCGCTACGCAGGCATTTAGAAAACGCTCTCATACGAACGCTGATTTACACTGTAGTTTAATTCTTTTTATCTTGGCGGTTCGCGCATGCCCGCCCAGACGCGGGAGATTGCTGCGTTGCCAGTTGCACGCGCCAAGAGAAGCAGCGCCATAGTATAGTTGGCAAACTTACATTTAGGGGGGAGCGCGCAGTTTATGAAGTGAAGCCACCACGGCCGCATTAACCCTTTCGCTGCTACAGACACGTGCTCCCCGCATTCCGCGCTGTGCGCGATTTTGTCATCACTGCACTGCTCGCCTGTGCAGACACACGGTGTTTTCGACTGCTTTGACACTCTTTATCATTCGATTTCACAAAAACTATTTGGCCCTAAAATTTTAGTTTTACACATCTTCTTGACTGATACCTGCCCCCCATAAATGACTTAATTTTGTTTCGAAGTTCAACGCAGATATTGTGCAGCATTAGATGTGGTAAACCATTGCACGAAATTTTCGAAGAGTTTGCAGAGCGTATACTTTCCGTACGGTCGATTTTAGTTGCCACTAGAAATTTAAAAAAATTACATTCAAACGAATAAAGTCATGAAGTAAGAGACTTCGATATTGCTTTTAAATAATGTAAATACTAAGCACCAAACAAGGTTTGAACTCAGAACCTTTCACTTTGCAGTCAATCACTTTAACCATTACGCTAACGCAGCTCGTCATTCGACAGACCTTCCAAAGGGCTTTAAAATAGCACGCAAAATACCGACAAACACTGTTGGTATGACTCTGAATTACTCACGTTTCGTCGAAGTACAACAGGAAGTAAACAATTACCGCTGTTCTTTATTTCGAAAAAGCGGTTAGTGACAATGATACAAACACCTTTCCTTGCTACCGCCTGAATTAGAGCGCGTATTGCTTGTTTGGTTTAATTAATTAATAGAATATGAAGCAGTTGGTATAAAGAATGCTTTTCCCAAACTTTCTATAAAAGAAAGTCTGCTATCAAGACATTGCTTTTGTTAAATTACTTTATTTATGACTGAATGTTTCTAAAAATTAAGACACTCGTCCGTGCTCTGCACTGTACTCCAGCTCTGGCAACGTCGTTCTCCGTTCATTGGCTGACTGTCTTTTGTGACGTCAGATGCGCAGAACGAACCGAAACTCGGCCGCTGTCGCAAATGACGCGCACTTTAGGCGCAGAGAAATGGGAAGGTCATGTGAGAACAAACTATTTCTAACATAACTCAACCTGTTTTTCAGTGCTAACCCATAGCAGAAACTGGAGAAGGAGGTGACATACGACATGTGATGTTCGTCAGGAAGCGCAGTGGCACAGTTAAACAGAGCGAGATTCCCACTTCATACTTTTATTTTTCCACATAGTCACCTCCACTTGGTATGCACTTTTGCCAACCATGAAGCTGAACTGGATCTACGGTTACATTGCTTGTCGTGCATATGCCTTTCACCACTACCGAAAGGTAGTACCGACGGATTCGCATTACTTACTTTTGTCGTATAGTCTCAGTAGACTTTCAGCAAGAGAAAATGGTCTGCAATTATTCAGTCCTGACTTTCTCCATGCGTACAAAACGTTCAGCAATGTAGTCCGCTGACGTCTTCCACAGCCGTCCGTGGTTGCCGAGCGGTTCTAGGCGCTACAGTCTGGAACCGCGTGACTGCTACGGTCGCAGGTTCGAATCCTGCCTCGGGCATGGATGTTTGTGATGTCCTTAGGTTAAGTTAGGTTTAAATAGTTCTGAGTCTAGAGGACTGAATCCCATAGTGCTCAGAGCCATTTTTTGACGTCTTTCACGACAGGCGATCACCGTGTCGTTTTCAAGGCACAACTGCAGGGAAATTTCAGCCCTCGGTATGTGGGGCTATGCCGACCAGCAATCTTAATACAATACATGGAGAAGAAAACACACATACACACTCCGTAAGCGACTAGCGCCACCACACAACCAAAGATGTCCAACGACAGAAGTTACTGATCGTGATTATTAATTGCCAACGGGTAAAAAGTTTGCATTAACTCTGTCCCTCTGTTGTTTGCCCAGGTAGGGAGCAGGAGACCAAACAAAATTTACGGAAGAAAATCGGATTTTTCCGGCTGTTATATAAGAATGTGTGGAGCATATGCTTTATTCACCGTTTGTCCGCGGTCCTCATGCTCTGATCGATGTGTTACATACCAAAAGGGCGTGGGATACGGCAGACTCCTGCTTCACGAAAACCAAGTTCTCCCTTTACAAAATCTAAAACTGCAGTAATCTTAAGTGGTGGTCCAAAAACACGTTTCACACTCTGTTTC